>NW_022145849.1:122558-136061 GCF_002938485.1 Sitophilus oryzae
ACCGGTATTACTTCGTTCAGTTACGTATTGCTATAAGTTTTACAGATATGAGCATTATTTCTGGAAATACTAATCAAGGAATTTATCTGGACAGTTACTTAAACGGATATCAAGTAGTTATTTATATGTCAAGGGAATTTTATAAGAGTGTTAATTACCGAGGACAATAATTGCCAGCAAGATTATTAATACATACTTTATAATTCCCATTAATTTACTAAATATTTATTTCTTACTAGATATTAAGTATATTTTATTGTTTAAAAATTTCTTGCTAAAATGATGCATTTATTAATTTCCAGGTGTTTTTGTATTAATGCTGCTGGCGGGAAATTCCTTTGTTACGAGGTTGCTATTGTATTATATGACCTGTTTATAAATTGGCGGTTAATATTGACGGGTATAATTGTCAATCAAGTTTACTTTTTTGCCAACGAATTCCGTGTCGAATTTCTTTGCACAGATTTGGCACACGTTCGAATACGTTTCTATTCATATTAAAAAAAACGTTATATATTAAAAAAAAGAAAACTGAAAATTTAAACAACCACCCTAAAAGTGAATCCATTTATTATCAACAAGTATATTGCTAAAATCAATTTAATACTTACGCGAATTAAAAAAGAACATAAAAGTATTAATTTTTGCGACTTCGATTCTCAATATGAAAAGGTCATTTTAACGCATAGGCATAAAAATAATTGCCACTCTATTTCAAAAGTACAAAAATTATATTATTAAACTGAGCTTTTCTTATTATTAATTAAACTGTCAAATGTAACGAGTGTAACCATTAACCATCGTTTCTCATAATTGCCTATATTCTTTTTTATATTTGTGATGTTTTGAAAAATGGCATGTTCTATTCTGGTAAAAATGTACTTTTAGTAGTAATCGCAGTAAGCAGAAACGTATAACCCCGCCACAAAAAGTTAGCTTTTTACCTTCAATAAAAAAACTACTATTTGGTAAAGAAATACAGTAGTAATACACCCACCTCACTTATTTTACTTTTAAAATACTCTCTACGTTTTTAGTGTTTAGTTTAATTTTCACTATTGAATATTATTCATGATAAAAATGACCGTCGCGTCGGCTTAAAATTGTTCGCCTTTAACAATTCAGTGTCCAAATTACAATATTTAGAAATATTGAGAACACTTGTTATAAAACGACAGTATTTTGGTTTAACAATTTGGCGTATAGAATTTGGTTTTGTACGCCATTAATATTTATTGCTTATACGATTTAATCCATTCTGGAATTAAGAATGTTGTAATCCTCATACTGAGTCTAAAATGGCCGTATCTATAGATATGTTGTCAGGATGCAGTATAACCGATGGATGACATAAATCATTATGGAGTAAAGACCAAGAGCAGGCAAACTGCTGAAAGCCTATCGATGATCTCCTGAAACAATTTTTGCCATACCGATGGATGAATAACAACTTCTTCATAACTTAGGCCATTTCAGGGAAAGACCAGGAATCTAATGATATTGACAGAAACTATTGATTCTTTATGACCGCCAATGTTACGTTCTTCCATCCCACCAGGGATAGAAGATAACAAAAAAGCAAACGATCTAGCTAGAAAGGGAGCGAACACTCCATTAACTACTTGGACCAGAACCGTTCTTTTTTCCAAGTGGAAATCAACTAAAGCAGAATTCTCAGAACCCTCCATCCATAACCTGGAAGGGAAATCCTCCAACGATCTAAAACAATCCCGGAAGAAATTTTTTCAGGGCTGGCGACCGAGAAAAATCCGAGAGATTTTCATTGATTTTCCAGTAAGAACATTCTTCGGATTGTCACGGGGTTTTTTAACAGGACACTGTCTCCTCACTGAACACTTCAGTAGATTGAAGAAATTGTGTCATATAAACTTTGATAAACTGATATTTGAGATGGAGAACTAACCTTTTGTAAAATCGTCTCAGATACAGGCTTGTGTCAAAGCCCTGAAATTGTATGGTGAGTTATAACTCAAGAAAGGTACTCAATAGATATATAAGGTCGCGGTGATTAACTTCCCCCTCCCATACAATCTAGATTCTTTCATTCATAACTTTCAATCATAAAACATCCATATAGTAATGGGGTGATGGAAAGTACAACCTTAATTCAATTGTATTTCATTGATTTTAAATATGTCTTCTCTCTGTTATTATGTACCGCTTTACTATTTTTAAAATAGTAGCCCAAAACTTATTTATTTTCATGATTCCAGAATATTTCAATTACAAACTTGACCTGGCTTAACACTTGCCACTCTGTATTTCTCCAGTAAAAACATTTCGAATTATGCTCACTTCTTAACTTTACTAAGGTACACTGTTTAAATGATAAAAAAGACCTAAAAAAAAAAGGCTGACTCAGGCTGCTGGCGCCATCGTCTGTTTTATAGTTCTGGTTCCGATCCGGTCGAGATGTGCATTGGAAATATCGTTAATAAAAAGATTGATATTCAATTGCGGACCTGTCGAGGAATGTCGACGGTCGAGAGCTATTTTAACGCCAGTTTAAGTAGCCCGATCTATTTCTTGTTGCGGTTTTATAGGAATAGGTCTATTACCGGATGCGACCTTGTTCGGAATAGAAAATAAAGCAACCGTTGTTTTTGCCTTTCTTTACTTTTATATGAATGCGGTTTACGTGAATAATAATTTAATGGCAGGCCCTTAAAGAGATTTTACTACTCTCTCGCTACTTGTTTTTCTTTTCTCTTATGGTTGTGAGATAATTTCTGTTGTTTGATCCTTCTTCTTTATAATCACGTTTTTTTTGTTTTCCTCTTTTCCATATTCCTTAAGATTTTTATACATCTATTGCTGTTTGTTTCTCGTTACTCTTATCTAAATATTGTGTTATTTAATAATTTAATAGCCGGTGTTTAATAGATTTTACTACTCTTTCGCTACTTGTTTTTGCTTCCTATCCTGTTTGTGATATTATTTAAAATATGTTAATTCCTCCACAAAGTATTATTCTTAAGTCCTTTCTACTATTGCTTTCTTATTTATTATCCTCGTTATATATTCCAAGAGACCAAGATATTCTAAGACCAAGAGGCCAAGTTAAAGAGGTGGAGAAAATAGAGACAGATCTTCCAGCCTACACCTCACGGGTACCTCAGCCGGAGGCAAGCTCCTCGACTGTGAAGTGCACGGAGGGCCAAACTCTAAAGGTTGTCGCCCACTAGACCGCTGCGCGGCGCGGCGCTGGGAAGAGAATTTTTTCCGGCTGCGAAGGGACTGCGCCCACTATAGCGCGCTTTTGAAACGCGGCAACGCTATTTAGTTATAGTCGAAGTGTTTTTTACTTACTGTAGTTTAGTTTTTAAAGCAATGAGTTCAAGTACGGACGAAAGCGTATTTTTGTGCTCTTCTAACAGAGGAAGAGGAAGAGCAGGTGAGAAGAAAAGGAAAGTTTGGACTCATACGATTAACAAAAAAAAGAAGAAAGAAGTTTGGAGAATTTCACCATCTTTTTCCAGATTTAATAAAAGACAAAATCATTTTTTTTCAGTATTACAAAATATAAAAGGAAGCATTTTACCGCACTCCTCAATTGAGGGTTTTAGAAGAAAAAACACCAGGTATATATCACTCATATATTTTCAGAAGAGACAAATTACTAACTAATTTTTTGATAATTCTTATTCTGCTGTTGTATATTAGTTATGGTCAAAAAAACCCTGATCTTTTTATATATTTAGGTAATTAAATTTAAAAATTGGAGATTGTCACTTTTGTTAAAAGTGGAGATTGCCAGTTTTGCCTCTACACCTCTCAATTATATTAAATCTTTGATGGAAAGGCATTTCGTCCATCTGTCGCTAGTGAGGGAAGACTAAAATATCATATTCCTTTATGAAAATCGATTTGCCTAATTTACCTTTAAAAATACAATTCTGCCATTACAATCACTAGTTCCTAGTCAAAAAGCCAACTGAAATGACTCGAATGCAAAATTATTTCCCTTGTAGGTACGCACACTGCAACGCGCCGAAACGCGGGAAACGGAAAAAAGTTGCTAGAGAAGTCTTCCGACTTCTTGACGGAAATCCCGCGGCGCTCTTCTGCGCTGCGCGCTCTAATGTGCGTTGGTCTATTTAAATACATGGCAAGCAGACAAAGGAAATTTCCACATGGCGCCGCGCCGCGCCGCGGTCTAGTGGGCGACAACAGCAACCGTGGGTGTAATTGCCCTCGGAGGGAAGAGAACATCTGTTGTCAGCGGAGGGATGGGAGTACCCTGTCCCTCTACAACAGAGGTATGATGAGACTGTGTGATGAGTTTTAACTCAAGAAGGAGGATAAAATAGATCTTTGGGTCGCGGTGATTAACCTCCCCTTTCGCTCATTCTACATTCTATATATTCCAAACTAGATGGGGGATGACATAAAACTGAACGATCTCTTCTACATACCTATTCTTTACCTATTTTGTTTTCGTATGCACCACAGTTCCAGTGGGATGTGGGACTCAAGGTAGGTTATTTTCTATATACGCTAAATATAATCGAGTGACAACGTTTTCCGTCTTCTTTCCTATTGCTAATCTCCTTATCCGTCCACTTCCAAACATCTGCATAAAACGTCTTTGTCTATATAATACCCTCTCTGCAGCTCTTACGTGGTCTTCTTCTTTTTCTTCTACTTTGGGCTCCAATTTTATAATATAATTTCTTTGGGATTCGATGTTCTTCCATTCTTTGGACATGTTCATAAAATATTGTTGGGTTCTAATTTCGTCTACGGTGTCATGTTTTGTTTCCAGTTTGCGCCACGGCGTTTCATTTTGGTATTTTATATTTCCTTGATTTTCCAGCCGCTCTTCCCCATAAGAGTCATTAAAGATCCTACTTGAATCGATGGACATTAGCATATTTTCTTCAATGAATTCAAACCGGTTTGCGATACATTTAAGAAAAAATTGAGATACTTCTCCAATGCAACTTTTATTCAGAATTATTGTATTCCTTTTGTAGTGGTGTGTAGTTTTCTCATATACTATTAGTTATTATAGTATGTAATTTTACTCCTCTGGTGCAATTTTTTTAATTGATGTATCTGGCTGACGGATAATTATTGACGATTACCTATTACATGTTTCTTTAGTGGTATTTTTCGATTTAAGCCTTTTTCTTATCTTGGAAATTGCTTATTATGGGATATATCATGCAGTACTTATAATTATCAACATTTAATAAGCTGGAGGTTCCCAAAATGTAAGCATTTAGACCGTGCACACACAGGTCGTTTTTCGAGCCTCAATACATCAATAAAAGTTTTGTTAAAGAGTAAATTAAAATTAACTTTTTTTTTTTTTTTTTTTTTTTTTTTTTTTTTTTTTTTTTTTAATCTAAATTTTATATTTGTTAATTGTGTTCTAGTATTCTATTCTATTTAAGTATTCTATTAAAAAACTAATAAAAAAATATTTAAATTGAAACATTTCTTTTCGATTATTATCATTTCTATTAAATGTATACCACAAATTTAGAATGTGTGAATTGCGTCTTGCATTCGAGTACGATAATGGAATTGTTTAAATATTTAAACATATAAAAGTAATATATATGTCGCTGGGAATTTTATCTGGTGACCTTTATTTTTTTTTTGTTAAAGAAACTATGTCCATTATATGTCATTTATATTTCTGTGATTTTCGATAAATACGATTGAATGTTTGTTCTGTACTTCGTTCATGTTACATTTAAGCAATTAATCTATAGGCGCAACTGTACGTCTAAAGGTGTGCCCAGACCGGCCGCGCCGCGCCAAGCCGGACGACGCAAAATATTTTGCAACGTTACATTCAATGTGGATGTGGAATCGCACACAAACGATCTGTTGTACGCGCGTTCGTTGTTCCAGTAGTTGTCGGTCAGTGTTGCCACTGCCAAAATTTTATTATCGGTAGAATGAATTCGATAGAAATCTGTAGATTGGATATTTAACACGTATTTTATGAGGCGTGCTCAAATTAAGTCGTTTTTGGGTTGCGTACACAGGACGAAGGACGAAGCTCTTAAATAAATTAATAAATGCCGTTCTGGTTCAACAAAATAAGAAGTTTTCTATGGACGCTCTAGCAAAGTCCCTCCAAGTATATACTGCCTAAAATTAGTAATGCAGGAAAGATTTAATAATGAAATCTAGTAACACAGAAGGTGCTGCATTTACATATTTCCAATATAAAATAACATAAATATACTAAGTATTTTATTGGAAATATATACTAATTTATATTGTTTAAGAATCTTAATTAAATTAAAACCATTAATATTTATCTCCAAATGTTCATCACATTATTAAATCGCCCCTTAATAGTCTATAAGGCGAAGAAAATCATTACTGAAACCTAATGATCCATACTTCAACTGTTTTTTAATCCCCGTTTCTTTTTTGTTGCAGGTAAGGGCTCATTTACATGAATCGTGCAACACGCCCGGCAGATCATGTGCAACAATTTCAGTATTGTTTCCGACTAGGCAATCGATCGGTTTACAATATCGATTGGCAATAAAGATAAATTTTTAGAATCGATCGGGTGGAATATTGTTACGTCAGGTAAATAGTCGCGCTTGGTTGGCGGATGCTTGGTGAGTAGAATTACGTTATCTGAGAAATTTAATAAGGATCAAGATATTAATCGAATACATTTTTTTAATTAAAAATCGATTTAACTTTGATATGCATCATATTAGTATCAGATAACAAAGCTTTGCACATTAATAGGTTATAAGTTTGTTCAGTTTGACATTTTAAAATTGATTATATTTTATTGGGTTAAGGTCGTTTTTAAAATGTTTAATTAGGTCTATTACGTTAGGTAATGAACAATTTATTGTATTTTTTAAGTAAATTTAGATGTCAAGGTGTATTTAATTCGAAAATTGAATAATTTTGTGGTCTGAACTATATGATTAATTACGATTTACTACACACTAATGAAAAAGTGTTAATGATTAATTTCTGGCGTTTTTTTGGCTTTGGGACCATTTTAAAAGAAAGTAGACACCAATGTCAGGTTTACGTCGTACTGCTGAGTACGACAGAAACCTTGCATCGGGCAAGTTTCTGTTCGTTCGTCTGTTTGTGTCTTAGTCTTAGTGTTAGCGGTTGGAATCTCCATGAATGTTTTTAGGCATTTGGATTAATATGTTTTGGTGCCTGAAGAAATTACAATAAAGTGGCGAAACGACGCAAAAACATAATTGTTTCCTTTCGAGTCTTCCCAAACACCCACGATTTTTTTTCTGCGTACTAACTACTGGGAACTGACAATCATGTCTGTAATACGTTTGACGAAAATATCTTTGGATGAAAAATTCGCATTTATGTATTGAAAATGTATTCGTGTTAAACATCGAATAAACAACAAAAATAAAAATTCTTTTATAGGAACTGAATATTTCGTATGATCGGAAAAAGTCGTTTAGTTAGCTTGGAAATGACCATTGACATTTGCCATAATTTACATATAAAATAACAGCGATCATCATTTCCAAGCCAACTCTGTCGCCGTTCTTGGTTTAATAATGTAATATATTAAATTGTTTAATGATAGAAAAACCGTACTATTAACGTACTGTACCCAAAATCCATAAATCTACAGATTAATCCGTTGTTCTGGCAACACTGTTTTCGGCAACACTGTTTTCGGCAACCACCAACTCTATCGACTGAAAGCAGAACTACGGTACGGTATTCTTTATCCGCGGCGGCGCAGAGCTAAACTAAATCTCGGACAAGTTGACTAGCGGCGACGGTATCGCCAGCTATATCTCGGACAGGTTTTGTGCCACGAAATCCCCTACAAGGTTGCGCATCTTCTTATTTTTTCAGTCAACGCCAATACGTATTTCCAAATTGTTCTACGAGACCTTTGATTTACGACGTTTCAGATTACTATCAAATAACAACGATCGAAACTGGAAACTAATCCGATCCAGTTTATATTTGATAATAGGAGTTTAACCGAAATTCTGTAAGGTAAATACCCTTGACACTAACATGACAGATCTTATTATCAAATCGCAAATAACCGTCAACATCCAATTACTGAATTCGCAAAATATAAGCTGGTTTTCGATTCCAATATATCCCGCCGGGTACTACATCTTTCCCCCCGTTTTTCTTCTTTTTTTTTTCGTCCTAGCCGGGCCGTACTCACACGAGGTTGTTGGCGCTTTACGGGTCGCGACCGCGGTCCCCAGAGGTCACTCGTTTCGTTCCCTTCGGCCTTTTTTCTTTGCCGACCGACACGGTACCGCCGCCTCGGTCATTATCGGACACGCCCGGCTCGCTTCGGATCGGTTTTGCGCGGTCACGGCGACGTTTTCATTAGGGCCTTCGCGGCCAGATAGAAGAAAATTGTCGGTGGGGTATCGACTAATTAGTAGAGATAGACAATAGAATCGGCCAGGTGATTTTGATTGTTGGTCGTTCGAAGGTGTGTGTGGGAAGTTGTAACTTTTACGATTAACTAATTACATCATTAGCGGATATAATAGTACTAAATAAGTGGAAGAGGCGAGTAAATGATTCTTTTTAACGGTGAATAAATCAGGAATCAGTTTAGGGACGCCCAGACCAATATTCAGCTGAGCCTAATCGTGTGACACTTAGACTATAGTTTAGATTCTTCGACGTGGCTATCGGCCTGATCCACTGCGCCCTTTTCAGATCTCTTAAGTTACATTGACAGTGATCTATCATTGTCTGTTACAGAGAACCGCACATTTGCCAGGGTGTCCCACCGACATAAAATGTGTTCTGTACGTTTTTTCTTCAGATTGACAGAACCTGCTGTCCATCATTACCATTAGCTTCAGATGCCTATTCAGCTTACAATGCCCTGTTAGTAGACTCACTTCAGCTTTGACTGCCTTTCTGTCTTTGCTTATCAGATCTGTTCTGAATTTTGACGAATGTTCTTCTATAAGTTTTTTCGCCTGTCTCTGCCCTGGTGAATTTCTCCACCATTCTAGAAATTTGTTGACCACTCATTTTGAGTGAAATTAAAAAAAACTTTTTTTTTTGCCGATCTTAATAACCTACCATACCTATTGGTATGGTCGGCTAAAAATTATTTATCAAAATACGTTACTGCACGTCAAACAATAATGGACACAAAATATAAACCTATTAGCTCTTATGCCGGAACACATAAAAGCATCTTCTTAATAGTTCCAGCTGATTCGAACAATAAACCGTAATGTTCGTTCCTGTCAGTAGATTGTTTCATAACTAATTATATAAGCACGTTTGCAAATATATCTGTTAATTAAAATTAAAAATAGCCTATTAGATCTGTGCGGACTTTCACACCTTCCATCTTCAGAGCGAGCGAGGTCAAAGAATGGGTTAAGGAAGAAATTTTTCCGTATTTCTTAAATCTATTGTACGGCTTGTATGTAATAAAAAAATACGTTCTTATTTTATTTATATAACATACTTTTATTTTTATTTTCGACTTTTTAAATTTTTGTTCGCGAATTTATGCAACTTGAACTTGCTTATAAATCATGGATGTTTTAAGCAATAGCGAAGAGAAATATTTGTAGAATAGTGTTAGTAGTACTAATAAAAAAAAATGGCGCCGGGAGGCACGTATAGCCGCCCATACTAAAATATGTTAATAAAAAGTTGGTAGGCAGTTCTTTTAGTTTCAAAATAAAGAAAATTTTCAAATTTTTTTATCTCAAAAACTGCGACTTTGACTGATTTTGATGTTATTACAAATTTTGTTGCAAATATTATTCCTAATCTTAAATTGAAAATCGCGTTTCGCTAGCTACTGTATTTTTGGAGTTACGATTTTTTAAAATTTGTAACCCCCTCCCATACCCCCTTACCAACCCCCCACCTCCACCAAAAACTAATGGCCAGATTCTCGGGTGCCACAGTATTTTTGTACCAAATTTGGTTAAAATCGGTTTAGCTGTTTTTGAGTTATCGTGTTACAGACGGACAGACCGACAGACACCATGAAAATATTTTGTGTTTAGGTCATTTATGATCCAAATAACTCATTTTGGGTGAAATTAAAAAAACTTTTCTTTTGCCGATCTTAATAATAGCCTACCATACCTGTTGGTATGGTCGGCTAAAAAACTTGAAATTTGGCTAAATTGTTTCTAAATCTTAAAAATCAAAAGGTGTTTCTATGGTAATATAATTTAGATGTCATTCTTTGATAGATGGTTATTATTGATTTTGATTAACGTAATATTTTTGCTGTTGTTAAAGTATCACATTTTTCCAATAACTATTATCACCTTTTCCGTAGCATTGAATTAAATAAATTTTGTGCTACTTTAACATTTTAAAACACCAAATTATATGACGTTAATTAAAATTCTATCAATAACTATTAACGAATGAAAACTAAATGATATCACTATAGAAACCAGTAATTTAAACATTTAATTAAATATATTTTAAATAAAAACATTGAGTTAGTGATTTTTTCAGAAAGCGAAACGTATGGCCTTTTATATTTAGTAAAAAGTTACTTCTTGTGCAAGATGTGCCTTAAAGATGATTAGTTTCAACGATGATTGCATTTACATTTATGTGGCCATAAATTTCAAAAGGTTAGTTAATAGTTTACGGGATTTTAGATAACATACAAAAAAGCCGTTTCTTATAAAGGCATTAAACAAATGTTTTTCCGAACAGTTGAACAGCTCCTGAAGGATGGCTAAACCGTGAAAGATGCGTTATATAATTTCTTCTTGTATGTTTCAGGTCTGTTCGATATAACACTTCCGTGTAATAAAATAACAGCGGATGGCAATGGAAATAATTGGCTGGCGTTTGTTATAAGAAATGTTATGTCTTTTGAAAACCGTTCTTCATTTTATTATTTTTAGTTTTTTATTATTAAATTAACAAAGAGTAAACAAGAGTAACAGGATGTTTAACAGTATTTTTTTTAATATACCTCTTTATATTTTATAGATTCACTATAATTACACGTACTGGGTCTGTATTTTTAGATTTGTGAAAATCTCCCTTTCTTAAATAATCTTTATGTTCTTTAATTCGAACATTTAAGGGTCTAGATGTTTCACCAATGTAAAATTTATCGCATTCATTTTTATTTTTCTTTTTCACAAATCTAAGATTTGTCAGCATTCATGGGACACAGGGCACAGAATAAATTTTAATAACGCCAAAATTAAAATGAAAGAAGCGATAGCCTCTAAAAGAAAAATAAAGGAGACTTTTTTAATACAATCTAATAAAAATAAATGTATTGCTCATGCATCTGTAGATGTTAGTAATGTATGGCAATCGCTTCTTTGATTTTAAAGAACATAACATAAATAAACATAACATACGTAAAAATTAAAAATAATCATACAGAAAGTTTGGGGCTTTTTAGTTTTACCTTAGTAATTGTTAATCAGGTAGTAATTGTTAATTTTGCAGATATAAAAAATGTCATTTTAACAGAACGTCAACGGTTTTTGTAGACGTATCTGTCTTAAAAAACTAAAGTGTTCTCGAATAGTTGAATTTTGAATTTAAATATTTTAAATAGCTTTTTTCTTTATTCTTTGTATTTTTTTTGCTTCCGACGACGGAAAGAGATAAACTTTCCGAAACGTTAAGCATTTTTTGTTCGTTTGGCAAATTTGTATATCGGTAAACCTAACTTCTGACAAGTAGTTTCCGTTCAGGATTAACGCAGAAGTGTTTACAAAAATTTCTATTTTATTTTGTAGATTTTTTTGCAGTGGCGAAATACCCATATAGGATTTTTTGGGGAGATGAATTCGCCACATCATGTAGACATTTTTTATCAGTATTTAATAAAACACGCTTTTAGATGTATCAAAATTTAGTTAGAGTAACTTTAACACTACATAATGTATGTTTCGGCTTGTTAGGTCTTTTTCAAGAGTTTCTTAAAACTCTTTAAGAAAAGTGCTTCGTTTGTCCGCTAGAGGGCATCAAACTTTAAAGAGAAACCTACGTTGCGAAATATAGTGTATTCGTCGAGACCACACTAAAATACATAATTTATATACTTTATAATATATTCTTTTATGCATCCTTGACTCATATATAGTCTAACGGTCATCGTTATACGCGCGTTCACTCGCTTGGAAAAGGAAGTCGGAGATCGACATGGAGAATTTCGAATCGTGGGCTTTTGTTGCTACATCAACAGTTAGATCCGGTGCTCGATATGCGATCAACACGTACGTTTGTATGCTCTTTAGGCGGTCGGATATATCCGATTACAGTTAAATAACACGTCCCTAATTAAGTTTCTGACCGACCAGATCGAACGACAGGACGTGAAATTATTATCGAATAATTGTTTTTCCTGTTTTATCGGCGGTAAAAACCATTTATATGGCATCTTGTTTTCTCTTAAATCGTTAACAAGGAATACTGCAATGGAAAATTACATGCTTCAAACACAATATACTAATATTCTTTTTCCAAAGATGTTAGCTGGTAGTCAAAACACATTTGTTGCCGAATTTGTAACGCTCTGGCTCTGCTACAGCTTATTCATCAGACAGTCGGTCGACTTAAGATCAGTTACACTAAACTCAGCGTACCTGCCTAGATGAATATCTATAGGTAGGTACGCAGAAGAATCCATGTAAATGATCGTCATAATCCGACTTATGGATACATATTATTATCATCATCATTCTCAGCTTATTCAACCATTTCCAATTATGGTGTAGCCTCCCTCGCATATTTAGATACTCTCTTTGTAGTTGGGCCCATTATTGTCTATTGGCTATGCGGGCCCAAGTTATCTCTGCTAATTTCCTACATCCTTGGTCCATGGTCCCTTCTCGATTCCTCGTGATGTAATTTTTGTGGTCCATCTGTTGTCCGTTCTTCTTGCCAGATGTCCTGCCCATTGTCACTTGAGGGATTTGATTCTGTGGATGACATCTATAACCTGGGTCTTTTGTCCCTTGTTTTCTGTCTTGGTCCACTCTATTCTTTTACGATCTTTCGTGGTTATTCCCAGCATATTTTGTTCCATTGAGCGTTGTGCGACCTGCAGTTTCCTTATAATGTCTGTTTTAAGTGCCCAGGTTTTGCATGCATAGGTCATGACTGGTAGTACACATTGGTCGAATGTTTTTTTCTTTAGATAAAGTGGCATTCTAGATTTGAACATGATTGCGTTTCTTCGATAAGTTAATTCTTCTGTCTTCGATAAGGTAGTTCTTCTGTTATTCTTCCATGCTAACTTAATTCTTCTGTTGATTTCTGGTAGTAGAGATTCCGAGCTGCACTGATAAAAAAGATAGACTTGAACTGAAGTCGTCATCGTTCTTGAAAAAAAAATTAGTGGCAAGAGAATTTATTTTAGTGTAAAAGAAAATATTTTGCCTGAAGAAAAACTCTCTTAACTGAAGAAAACTGGTTCTCTTGAAAAATTCGAAAATTTCTCTTGAATCTATTTTCATTCAACCAAGTGCAAGTTACTTTGTTTTAAGA
>NW_022145850.1:0-11607 GCF_002938485.1 Sitophilus oryzae
CAAACATTTGTTAATGGCATACAGGGTCAGGCGATAGTGTGTTAGACATCTGTAGCTAACCTATATAGCTACTGTAATAAACAACTCAGAAATTTTGTATGTGTATTAAGTGCAAATCTAAAGTATGTAACGTATAGTACGTAATATATAGTTTTTATTTCAGGGCATTTCTTGTATTTTTAATAATTTTTTTCAAAATGGCTAAAAAATATATTTTTTTATTTATTTATTAATATCTCTGAAACTACAAAAACATATTTAATAATATCTTAGGATCATGTAAAGTGATCAGGAGGGATACCAACAATGTAATAATAATAATATAGAATGTATTCCATTCAAAAAAATCATTCCGATCCACTCACACATTTTTGAGTCACCCTGTAGAAGTTAAGATATTTTCATGATTTTATTAGGATATATCTAATAGATACTTTAGGTTTGTACTTATAGAAAATTTCTTGTAGAAAAGTTGCTTATTATAGGAGCTACAGATGCCCAAAGCATTATTGCCGAACCCTGTATGCCAATAACAAATGTACATGCCAAGTACACGAGTAATTGTATTAATACCATGATAATTCTTAGTAAAACGTACTTTGGAACTCTAAACATTTACAGTATAATTATGATGGTAGACAATCAGCTAAGAACATTTTTAAGATGGCATTATGGCAAACTTATAGTTATACTAGACCTAAATATCTACTCAAAACTTGAGTGGTTCAATTTAAAAATAATTACAATATGATTGACCAATGACTGTCCTTGGTCTTATTATCTTCAAATTTATCTTAACAGAAATTTTTGTTTTAATCAATCATAATAATTATTCTTGGCTACATTGTACCTTAACATTATTTCTTAATTAATTGTTTCATTATAATAATTCTGATATTTGAGTATATGTTAAGCATCAACTTACCTTGTTTTTGAAATTGGTAATATGTGTCATATGCTGTAGATAATAACATTAGAGCGATAAATGCTCCAAAGAATCCTCTGAAAAATATTCATTAATGTTATTTACATTCATATATAAAATTCATTATATGCTCATAAATCAATAAACATATATTGGTCATAATTGAGAATTGAGATATGGCAGAGAAATAAAGATCTTTAACTGAATAAGGAAATCAAGATGCTTAAAGATACTTCTCATTTACACTTTTATATACTGGGTGCATTTTAAAAGTGGCTCACCCCTAAAACTTTTTTATTTTTTCAGATCAAAAATCGAAATTTCGTATGTTAGTATATGACATAAATTAGGATTGATTGACATATTCAATTATTTTCGGTCACTTCCTGTTTCACCGGAAATGACTACAACTTTTGATTTTTAAATGGCACTCTTGGTATTTTTTTTTACTGTATTCGATAGAAAATGACACTCTGAATAGAATGATATGTCAACTTTTGAAATTTTCGAATATCGTTTATTTGAAATTGCAATATGCGATTCGTAACGATAATTTGACTCGAAATACCAAGTGTGTGGTACCAAATTATTCGTAAAAAAATGCTTTTTTCAAATATGCTAATGAGCCATCATCGTTCTATTTGAAAAAATTGAAATATGATTAAAATACAATTTGGGCATCTTTTAACCGGCCAGGATAAGACACTAAAAACATTAGATGATCAAATCTATTTTTCCAAGGGTCCTTGATTAAAAATTAGTATTTTTAACACAGCCATGAAACTCTAGATTGAAATTTAAAATACAATTTTTGCTTTAAGCGAAAATGTCAAAAGTTGACATATGATATGTCTATTCAGATTTTTTTGTATTTTTTAATCGAATTTCTATCGAATAAAGTAAAAAAAATATCGCAGGTGCCATTTAAAAATCAAAAGTTGTATTAATTTCCGGTGAAACGGGAAGTGACCGAAAACAACTGAATACGTCAATCAATCCTAGTCATATACCAAACAAAACCAAACCAAACCAAACATACCAATTTTGGTTTATTTATCTAAATAAATAAAAAAGTTATAGGTGGTAGCCACTTTTGAGACGCACCCGGTATAATTATAATTTAACTAAGCTATGAATTTTACTTTACGAAAATCAACAAGGCAGAATATAAGGGTTAGAAAATTAGATAAAGATTAAATTATACAGTGTAAAATTTCAAAATATTCAAAATAATCTATCAATCTGTATATTTCTCCTACTATAAGTGTAATATAATAGACAAACTCAAATAACCAAATAATGTCTGCTCTAATAGCTGTCATGTCGTAATAACAATCAATTACAATTTTGGCGAGGTCGAGCCCTAGAAGTCATATCTTTGGCCCGTTCTCTTCTTTATTTTTTAACGCCTCATACAGCCAGTTGGCCTGAATGTTGTCATTTATTTTTATTTTAGTAAACATTATTTTTAAATGGTCTGTAATGTAGTCTAAAGTTCGAGAAAACAATAATTTTTCGGAAATATATTTGTGTGTCTGGAAATGTTCTATTTTTTTAATATTTCTATATTAGTGTTAATTTTTGACGTCAATTTTTAGTAAATGACGTCTAGAGATTAACCTCGCTAAAATTAGTATTGATTGTTATTCCCCAGCCGTCTTTGTCGCAGCCTCTTTTCGATCAAACGGTATTTATAATATTTTTTTTTGTTTCAATTATGTCTAAATTAATTACACTACATATAGCTTACATTGTAATTATGGCTCCTATATCTATTTCTACATTGTCATCTTTTGTTTGACACATCACATCAAATGGCATGGAAGTGAAATCATCAAACGCATCAATAATTGACTCTATGTCACTAGTACATTTTATTTGGAACACAAATACCAAAGGAAGGCAAAAAGGAAACTACTGATGTATTGGAAAATTCGCGACCTTTTCTCTTGTGATCAGCGATCAGTCGTTGTCGTTCGACACCCTAAAATATCCATTTACTAAATAAATATACCTAAATATGATAAAAATATCTGAGATGGCTTGGAAACAACGATCAATGACAATTAGCATAGAATTGGATCATGATATATAAGATGTCACCGATCCAAGCCAACTCTGAAAAACATACGATCCTCATGATATCGTATGACTCACAGTGATGAAGTGATTGTTTTTGATACATAATAATAAACATACAAAGGTTAATGATAAAATATGATAAATAAATAAATTTATAAAATATACAGTAAAGACTTAAGTAATTACTTTCTAAACAATTTTTGGGTGCGAAAATTATATTAGTTGGAGTAATATAGGTATCTAATAACTGTTTGTTTTATTGATAATCTAAAAATATTTGATGCTTGTTTATATTGTAAATTAATAGTATCAAATAAATTCTCTATTCAATTAAGATAGAAAGAACGGAAAGATACACAGAAATCTTTACAACCATATTTTTAAAGTCCACAGATGAACATCTTCTTTTTATTAATAGATTATTGTATAATTTTTTAAACTTTTGTGCAATATTTATTTATTCATTCTAGAGTTTGTCAACAAATAGATAATCGAAAGTGGATATTTTCTTGCTTAATGCCATTCATTATCTAACCATTTAAACAATTACTATATACTATATCACATAACTGGATCAAAATTAGATTAGATAATAATGAGTCAATTATCAAGTTTATTTTAGTAATTTATACTGATTTAGATTTTTTTTAGGTAAGTGTTGTTCACGTTAATTGCTGTTTCACATGGAGTGGACCGTCTGCGCTATTCATCCGCGTGTTTTTTTAAGGTCCGACTGACTGCTTTCACAATTTTCACAAGCCGTTGTTGCCATTGCTTTAATAAATCGACGAAGAAGGGAAAACGTACGATATTTAAGATAATTACAAAAACCCTATTTTTTTTAAAGTTATAACATCCGGTAACTTTAAAGCTCTGCATTTTCGTACCCATGTTTATAGGAACTTTTTTCATATTTTTTGATGAGGAATCTTAATACTTATTTAATACTTTGTTCAGTTAATAACATCATTTGGATTAAGGCAAATTAATAAAATTGCCTTTATCTCATTAAGGAGATCGAAATCGACAAAATATCAAGATACTTTTAATTGTCATTAAACAGCCCACACAATTTTGCCAACAAGGAAAAAGAAAGTCAGAGGCGCACATGTCTTTTTTAGAAAAATATTGCAGTGATAACCTATATGTACGTCCCTGGTGAATATATCGACACTTTTATAGCATTAAAATATGGTGCACGTATGGTAACTGTTTTACCCCTTTTTAAAATTTCATTCGAATTCTCTAGCTACGAAACTAAGCAGAATCGGACCCATGTTGGTATGAAAATAAATATGATTTTACGTTTATTTACTCAAATTACTTTATTTGTTCAAATTTCGATTGGTGATTGTGAAGTAAACTAAACTTTAAACAAATCGACTTGTTACTTTGGATGATTCCCTTAAGGTGATCATAATATTAGTCATACTATAGTGTCAGTATAACAAAAAATCTGGAAAGTACATATTATGTTCTATATAATACTGAAAATTCTATATAATACTGAAACTATAGTACAACTTTTTTAATATATTCCTGAAAGATTCAAAAGCTGATTGATAATCTTAAATTTATAATTCACTACTTGCACTTACTAGTTTGTTGCCGTGAGAGTATAGTACATACATTTCGTAATCTTACATTTAATGATTGTTATAAGAAATGATCAATTTTTACCCTTAATGTCATCGTTGTTAATTTTTCCAGACTGATTGATATAAGGCAGTAGCTTCCTCGAACATCTTTTGCTTTGCTTTCGATTTCCAAACATTCGTCAAAGCTTCCAAGCCATGCCCAATTTATTTTAGCTATCCCAGCTGGCCATTTTGCGGTGGCGTCAATCACTAAAACACTCGTGCTTTAACCAAAAACATTATTTAATATCTCCTATCCTATCAAATGTTCTTAGTTTAAGTATTATTTAAGATAGAAAAATAGAAATTACAGTTCCTTTATTTAGTTTAATGTGACTATCATGGTACAGGATGATATAGAAATGTTCAGCATTTTCAGTTAGCCCTAGTATTTCAGTGGTCTAAATGTTTTAAAAAGGTAATGACAGATTATTTTGGAATTTTTTATGTGCTATTCAGTGGCTTTGTTAGTTTTTTTGATATTTCGTTTTGAAAATATTGAACAATGCATAGCTTCTTTAAGTAGAACAGGTTATATATTTGTCAGCAAATTCTTTAATTTCAATGTAAGCATTCAGAACGTCAAAATTTGTGGTAGACATTTTCAATTAGTAGAAAAAGTTACCAAGCTTTTAACTTCTCCACTTATTATACTTAAAAATTTGCGAGAAATATAATTTTGCCCTTTGATTATATTCTGTCAAGAGGGTGGTTAGAAATCAAAATTTGATTGTTTTATAAGCTGAATATTGGGCTTTCTTTATGGATACAACTAACTAACGCAAACTATTGCTAGGATATTCTATTAATTTTAATTGGGTTTTGAAACACACTTTTTAAATTCACAATAATTGTAAACTAAAAAGTATAAAGTGTAATTAAAATCATTAATTTATTCCACTAATTGCGAGGTTCCGAATGAAGCTTTAAACTTTGTTAAAACTTATTGTACTAATTGAAAATTCCTACCACTAATTTTGATGTTCTGAATGCTTACATTCAAATTAGAGGAACAAACTTATACCCTAATTGAAACCACTAATTGCAAGGTTCTGAATGAAGCTCAAATAATAAAGTTATACTCGTATTATATAGACAATATCCAAGTTTGGATGATTTTTTTCAGAACTCTAAAATTGCACAAATTGTAATGTTCTCTCTATACTATACAGTAATAAATAAACACTCCCTTAATAATAACCATAACTATAAAAATACAACTCTGTGTATTTACCAAAATACAACTCTGCAAACTTGAATTCTTACTTCGTAACGCCCAAAGTCCATCATCGAATTTTTGTAAGTTATCCACGAATTGGCCGAGCTGTGAAAGACATTCGGATTCTAAACTTATTTCACTTCTATTAACTTTATTTAATACACTTTTGACAAAATTCGCGGGATCTGAGGTATACTTTTCTAAAAAAATACAATTACCCTGGTACATCAATAAAAATGATAGAACTAATGACAACAGCAGCATTTTAACTTTAGGCAATTGATTTAACAATACAAAGATTCGATATTAATTACTGATATATTTATCAAGCCCGTGTTTTATATATCTAGCTGATCAGACGTTTTTAAGGGGTTCTCAAAAGTTATATCTTAAATAGATTATCTTGTAAATAGTTATTTTGTAGTATACTATATGTAGCGGGAGCAATGAACATGAAATCAAAAGCGATAAGATGTTATTGATGACAAACACTCCAAAACAACATGATTGTACGCATGTGCGGGACCACTTAACAAACTACAAACGACTGGCACTATCAATTACTGGAATTATTCACTGCTTGTAAATTTAACATGCGATTTTCTATATTCTAGGAAAAATAGTGTTGGACAATCAAGTTAGTAGGCCTATCAACTAAAACTCATCTGTTTATGTAGAATGTAGAATGTTTAGGAGGGGAGTTAATCACCGCGATCTTACAGATCTCTATTGTGTGTTCCCCTTTCTTGAGTTATAACGAGTTATAACTCGTCATAGAGTCTCAGGGCTTTAACAAAAGCCAGTAACTGAGAGGGCTCCACAGAGGCCAGCTCTCCATCTTCGACATCAGCATTACAAAAGTTCATGGCTCGAATGGTCGTCGTCTCGGCGCACTCAGTGATAAGGTGTTCTGATGTTTCCCTATTTTCCCCACAGAATCTGCATTCGCCGTTGTTTCTCAACTTCAGCCTACTGAGGTGTTCGTTGAGGAGACAGTGCCCTGTTAGACAATCCGCGCGAAGATTGTTTTTACTTAAATTAAGGAAAACCTTTTATTTTTCTCTGTCGTAAGTTCTGAAGAACTTTTTCGAGTGTGTTAGACCGTTGTAGGACACCCATTCCACGTTACTGATGGAGTCTTGCAGATTCCTCAGTTCCGCTTTCACTTGATTCCCGCTTGGAAAACAGAACTGTTCTGGTCTAGTTACTGGAGTGTTCGCTCCTTTTCTAGCTAGATCATTTGCTTTTTCATTGCCTTCTATCCCTTGGTGAGCAGGCAGTATCTCTTTCAGAAATCTTTGTCGTTATGATATATTTCATAAGTCCTACTGCATCCTGCCACTCTTGTTCACTTTCTACTAGGTATTTTACAACTTCTGCGACACAACATTCTTTTCCAGTATTATCTGCGCAGAGAATATATATTAATATAGATTATCTCTCTCATGTGATTTATTAACTTGTGTATTAATTATCAAATTTTATTGCTCGCATGCTTTCTATTTTATGTACATCTATTTCTGTTTCTATTTACGATATTTTCTTACGGCCAGTCAGTATTAGAGCTTTTGATTTTTAATTGCCAGTTCTAGTTCCATCTTGCAGCTGATTCTTTACCATTGCCCCAACCATGATTTTAGCTTACTAGAATGCTTTGGATGCGGCTCCTAGTTACGATCGTCAGCATAAGCGACGCTAACATCCACAATCCATGTCAAGATGAAGAATATTATCGTAGAACAGGTTCACGCCAGGCGAGACCAAAAATAGAATATTACGGAACATTTTTCCATATTTGTCTATTTATACGAATCTTTTAGATAAATAAGCTCGAATTATTCTAACTAAATAAACGCTGATATCTTTTACGTAAAGTGCCTTTAAAATACCCATGAGGTGTTTTGCTGTGTCCCCGCATTTCCCCATAGAACTTCCATTCGTCGTTGTTTCTTAGCTTCAAGACGACTTTGCTACTGAGGGGTTCATTGAGGAGACAGTGTCCTGTTAAAATCTCCGTGATAATCTGAAGATTGTTCTTACTTAATTCAATGAAAATCTTTGATTTTTCACGGTCGTAAGATCTGAGAAATTTTTTCGAGTGTCTTAGACCGTTGGACGATTCCTACTCCGGATTATGGATGGAGTCGTCTAGGTTCTTGAGTTCCGCCTTAAGTTGGTATCCACTTGGGAAGCAGAACGGATAGTAGTTCAGTTAGTGGAGTGTTTGCTCCTTTTCCAACTAGATCGTTTGCTTTTTCATTACCTATAATCTCTTGGTGATCTGGCACCTAGAGTCGGAGGAATTCCTCTTAATATCACATAGGAAAATGAAAACCAGTAAATTTATCTTATCTAATATAATTATCTTATCTAATATAATTTATAGAATTCTGCTGATGCTATTTCTTCTATTTTATGATTCAATGCAATTTCTTCAAATCACTTTAAGTATTTATTTATTCACAATGCATAGCGTTTCTAGGAACGATACTATATCGACAATAATAAGATGTTTACACTTTAGAGCGTCTATTCCATAAATGAGTAGACTTATTTATAAAGTAAAATAAACAAGTTTAGTAGACAAGTTTAGGCATAAAACGAAGTGTTGGAGTTGGTCCCTATATACCTTCTATAGTAAATGACGATATTCAAGTAAACAAATGAAGGAATTCAATTAATGATTCATCTGTTGCATGTTACGATTGTTAAGATGAAACGAGAGAAAATAATTATTATCTTAGCTATAATTCTTACTTGAAGAAAATTTACGGGTATGAGTATTTATGGGCATGCCACAGAATTTGTGGTAGACACTTGATGGAAACCCTAGGAATATATAAACGTAACAGGGCTATCGTACCTTCATTCTTCTTAGAGACAAGTTGTCCAAACGTATGGTCGAAATTGCAAGTACAACATGCTTAGATGTGTGCGGATTCTACTCACTTTACATCGTCTAATGCTAAAGAAATCCTACTTGATTTACTTCATCTCCAAATTCATTTGTTAATAGAAATTATTAGTTAAAATCCTCTACTGAGGGACAGTAGACTCAAACTCAGTCTTTTAAAACAGTCTTTTAACACAGTCTTTTAAATTTTTACTATTTAAACAATTTAGGCAACATGTTTCGAGAATCACAATCCCATCTTCAGGCCCGGAAGCTAAAAATATTATAAATAAAAAAACAATCAAAGTAAGTGAAACATATTTGTCAAACAAACAAAGTCAAGTAACAAAACAATAAAATACGGGTACAAGTCATAAAAGTTAAAATTATCCAAATTATTTGTACAAAGAAATGTTACAGAATGCCAAGCTGAGCTTTATAACAAATAAATTACAATTACCATGGCAGCATTTATCCATCTCAAATTTCTCATATATCATGAGGGGTACTTAAAACTATTTCTAAAGAAAGTGGGAAAATTCAGATTTAGATGAGAGGACCCAGACTATTTGTTGTAGTTAATATAATAATGAAATTTAATTTAATTTAATTTATATATGTAAACTAGAATTAAGTAAATCAATTTTAATTATATTTTACCTTTTCTAGGTGTGCATTCTATTCTCAATTAACCTATGAACCATCAAATCAATCGATACTTACACAAAAAGGTTATTCCATCAATTATACCCACAGGTCATCAAGGATAAAAAATTATATAAAAATATTTCAACAAATAATGCATTTGCTGCAGTTATGTGCCAAGTGTTAAACAAATCAACCGTCTCTAGCAATTATACCAGCTATAACTGTTTCACATCCATCTTTAACTTTTTTAATTTTGAATTAATTGATATACAATATCTATTTTAATGTTTGTGGTTGCTATTCTGTTCTAAGAACAATCTTCAGATTATCACGGAGATTTTAACAGGACACTCTCCTCAATGAACCCCTCAGTAGCAAAGTCAGTAGATTGAAGCTAAGAAACAACAACAAATGCAGATTCAGTGAGAAAAATGGGGAAACACCAGAATAGATGGAGAACTAACCTCTGTAAAACCGTCTCAGATATTGACTTTTGTCAAAGTCCAGAGACTATATGATGAGTTATAGCTCAAGAAAGAGGGAAACAATAGATCTATAAGGTCATGGTGATTAACTTCCCCATTCTCTTACAATCTAAAGTGGTAAATATCCATTTAATTAACATTTGAACAAAACTACTGATTTTATCGTATCATTGGCCTGTTGCTATTTAATTTACGGTTATAATTAATGATTTTCCTAATTGTCGAGAGTCTAAATCGAATAAGCGTGAAATACATGTGCCAGGTTGCTTTTGATCTAAAATTTCTCCAGAATAATTTTATTATTTGGTTTCAAATGAACAATTTCGGCTCAAATACCTTTTGATATAATTAATTTGAAAATGTCCTATGGAAAATGAATGGTGATATTTTCTTTTGAATGAGAGAATTTAATTAGTATTACTAAATGTAACAGAGTTGGACTACGTGTTGTTAAGTTTTAGATAATTTTTTTGATATAGTTGTTTATTATTGATACACTAAAAGAATTTTGGACTTCCAGTATCTTTATTTATTTTAATTTACATAATGTTTCTGTCAGATGTGAATAAAGTTCTTTATTATTATTATTATGCATCACTAACACATTAAACATTTAAGGATTGGAACCTTTAGTGTTACAACAGCAAAATAAAACACTAATTCACCACAATACACCAAAATATTTTACTTTTGCACTGAACGAGCGTTTAGTTAATCATGTTGGCATCATCAGCAGATGATTATAACTAAACTAATATAGGCGCTCAGTTAGCACTGACTAGGCGTGGCGAAACCAACCAATTGAGTCAAAATTAACCGAGCTTAGCAATTAATTACCGAAACTAAAATAATAGGAACAGGGAACTGGAACGAATTGGACTATTATCTCTATTCATATGATCTTTACATTTATTAATTTTGATGCTCTCATGCATCTAATTGCCTGTAATTTGAGACTTGTTTAATTAATTTAAAATTATTAGCATATACAATGATCTTTATCAAACAATATATTGAGCAATGCAAGTTCTGTCCGGTTATCATATCTTATCTGAGCTATATGTTCTTTAAATCTAATTGATATTGATCTTCTAGTTTCACAACATATTTCTGATTACAATCTTTACATGAAATCTCACAAATACTCGACCTTTCCAGCGGAAGTGTTGTATCTCTAGGATTACCTAATTTATAATTTATTATTAGCACTATACAGATAAAATTTCTTCTCTAACCGCGGGTTAACTCTATCAAATGGTATTGAAATATATATTTGACGTATCTGTCCCCATTTAAACTTAAAAAGTTGAATTTGCAGAAATCACAAACTTATACAAGGTGTCCTAGAAATAAATGCAAGCATTTTAATGGTTGATAGATCTCGATAAAAGAAACATATTCTCTCTTTATCGTTTTTCAAACAAGTCCAAAATAACTGTGTTATTTTACTTTGAAAATTAAAAAAAAAATGCTAAAATTTTTAGAACCACTGGATTCTTTCTGGATTTTCTTTCTTGTAAATTTAATCTACTACCTATATTGCCATATTATCAAGAAATTATGTTTTTTAATTAAAATCTTAAAAAAAAAACAAAAAATTTCAAAAGATTCTGAAAATTTCAAAGAATTCCGAACTTTCAATTTTTTTTACGAAAGAAACCTCATAGGCGGGTTTCTGGGGTTGAACTATACTCCCAGTGAAAATACTTGCACTTATT
>NW_022145851.1:0-2725 GCF_002938485.1 Sitophilus oryzae
TATTTTTAGAAGGTTATGTCGTTATTATCTATAATTTTTAATAAATATACTAAAGAAGTAAATTGTAATTTTAAGATATGTGGATCAGCTTGAATATTGAGGTGATCCAATATTCTTAAAAGTTTTATTTGTTCTAACTTCCAACAACATCTTTCCTCATCACACTCGCCCTGTACAATAGAATAACTTTTACTGGTAACCTTTACTAAATGTTACTTTCAATAGTGAATGTTAGAAATTACTAGGAAAAGTCGACAATTCTCTTTAAAATACTCATTCACTGGTCCAATGCGTAATTGCTAGCATTTCCTAGTGAATGTTAACAATCAATGAATTTCCGACTTTCACTGTGTATATTATTATATATATATATACTTCAAACATGTATATTACAGACGACTTTGTTTACGGGACTTTCACGTGCCTTTTTCTACTTATTTCTTTCTATCACAAGATTATCGTAAAAAACCTATCCTTCTCTCTGAATACGCTACTGAGCATGCGCATAACGATATTAGACGTGAATGCTAACTTGGAGCGGTTTTTTGCTGCTTTGACAACAATTACTAAAAATATGGACCAATATATAAATCAAGATATAAATCATAGATCTATTTATTATTTTGAAAATATTTGTTATTATATTTCAATATACTTTTTATATAAATTTTAAACAAAGATTAATTCATATAATAATAAATTCTCTTTCAAAAATGTTTTAAAGTACAACTTCGAGAAATAGCTGATGACTGGCCAACACATAGAATCAATAACCAGGGAAACATTAAAATATGTTTGACATTGAAAAGTCAAAACATATTTTAATAAAAAATAGTATATTGTTTTAGGAGTAAAAATGACACTTTTTGTGGCGAGGTTGTACGTTCAACATACAGCCGAGGCACAAATAGTCATTTTTACCCCCAATAGAACATGCTATTTTTTTTCAAACGCCATATATATGTTTTTAAACAGTAAAACAGTTTCAAGTTCCAAATAATATAAAAAGATGTAAAAGTCATACCTTGTATGTTATTATTATTCGAGAAAATACGGTTACGTTGAATTTGACACCTTATGTCATAAGTAATGTCTTTAATAATTTATTTTCGTACTTTTATAAGTAAAGGGCCGGCTACACGCACAGGTTTTACCGAAGACTTACTTGCGCAAACTGGTTTGTATCGGGAAGCCCGTGTGTTTGGACGGGAAACTGTATCTCGTGCAAACCGAAAAGCGCGGCCTGTGCTTTCGTCGTCTTGCTGAAAGTTTTAGTTTGCACAAACCGGTTTGTGCGGTATAATTTGTGCGTGTGGACGGGGATGACAGCCTTCGGTCCTGTAAACACACCGAAATAACCTAAAATATAGTAGTATTTTGTCGATTATTTTGTGATAGTAGTGAAAAGAAAATAAAAGAAAAGTGATAGTGGTCGATGTATGGAGTTATCCAAAATAACTCAGTATACGCAGTTTCGTCCATCCTTAAATAATTGCGCCAGTCATCTGGTTCTGCTCGTAACTCGTTAATTAGGTTGACATGCGAATAAATCCTCCTTTTCAAAAAACATTTTTTACTTCACTTTGATCTATATTGTTTGCTTTTATATTTCTTCAGTAGCAAACAGTAGAAGAATGCACTTAAAATAAAAAATTCGTCATTTAGCATTGCTGCGAATTATCAAACAAAATTTATCGACGATTACCACACCATAACCACACTGTGGTGTGCGCAAACCAAAAACATGCTTGCAACGTGTGGCCACCCAACGGCATTCCATCTTAACTGCGCAAACTATACCGTGCAGGCAAGTCGCTGTTGTGTAGCCGCCGCTTTAAAGCTAAAAAAAAATAATTAATGTTATTTCTTGTGCTTTTTGTAAACAGTGTGACCAGTGCTAATAAAGAGTTCATTTGGATTTTGATTCTATTATCGAGCTTTTTCATTTAGTTAATTAGTAATTACTTTCAGCAAAGTTAATGAATATATTATTCAATAATTTTGTTATCAATTATGCAGACAACTTTTCACTAATTTGGTATTTTTTGTTTGTTAGCTTGTCAGCGGGTGTAAAAAGTTTCTAAAAAATTACATTTTAAACTAATTACCACGAACACGCCCTAATAGACTTTATTGGAAAATTAACTGTGCCATCTAGTTTATATATAAAAACCGTTATTTTGATTTATTTTTTAAAAGCAGATGTACCTATATAAATTTATATAACTTTTAACCAAATTGTCTAGTGTAATTGAATTAATGTTCGAAACTATTCGATACAGCTGAATAGAGTAACTAAAGGTAATTAACTACACTCACCGACACGAAAAACAGGCACCTTAAACATTTTCATGTATTTTAGAGTTTTATACAGGGTGCTACAAATTGGCAGTACGAGCATTGGTATCTCGGAAACCGTAATAGATACGAAGATGGTTAAATTGGGGCAAAGTTGCGCCTTGGGATGTTCACCAAGATGCTATCAAAAAAGTTTTTAAAATTTCAGGGATAGCTGAGTTTTTTGGAAAAAACGAATTTTTTTGAAAATCAATTTTATTTTTTCCTGTCGTTACTTTTTAGAAAATCAAGAAACTAATTACATATTAGCATAGCCACTTTATTAGGGCTATCCGACAGTATTTTTAGATTTTCAAATTAGCTGATAATTTGTGAGATACAGAGGCCGACTTAATTTTTTTAAATACGGACCTGCATTTTTTATTTC
>NW_022145852.1:0-6605 GCF_002938485.1 Sitophilus oryzae
CTATCGTAAATTCTTCGAGGCTGTACTGTAGAAGAAGTATACAGCTCAACCAAGAATAAAAGAATGCCAATCAAGGTAGAACCTCTTTCTTCTTTGATATTATATAGAAACTTTTATGGATATACTTTTGTAGATAATTTTATCAGCTTTAGTTCTGTATATAAATTGTTTTTTCTTTCATAGCAACTGTTAAAATTGCCTTATATCTATCAAAAATAGTAGATAAAATAGTACTTTAACCGCAAGGGTAGATTAAATGATACTTTAACAGCGAGGATAGGTTAAAAACTTTATTTCATCTCGCACGTCTTTTAATTGCTTCCATTTTTGAAAATTTTTGTATTCCTTTCATAAGTTATTCGGGATTTAAATGGAAGTAGTTTGGATATGGCGTTTGTCGCCTCATCCTGAATATCTGTTGGTAATTTACTTATTTCGTTTTGAGCCATTTCTGGCTCCAATTCAATCAGCAATCGACACGAAAAAAAAAATTAAAAAATATTGACTCAAAACTGACAACTAAAGAGATAGCTTTATTTATTTGTTAAATTATATAGAAACCAACGCCAACCCAGCACAATATTTTTTCTACTCGTAATAAATTCCTTGAAATAATAATTTCTCCATATTTTTTAAAACGATTAAATACACGACGATAAAATTGCATTATCGTCTCCCGAAATTAATTCACTCGCCATTTCATCGCTCGTGAATTAATCTTTTCGGTCGACGATAAAATACCATTTTATCGTCTTGTATAAAAAATAACTATTTGTTAGTGTCAGGGTTTCGGAGATGTAAGGAAAAAATTATATTTATCCTCTCTCCCCTCCACGAGCTCACCCACTCCCCCGTGGCTTTGATACATGTCAACCTCCAATAATTTAAGACCAACTCCAAAAAACTTTTGAACTTGTTCCACCTACAGGACATTATCATCCAATATGACTTTGGTATGGACTAATGGAAGGACTATTTGAAATAAAATAGGTCCAACGAGAGAAGGGCGGATTTCGACATACGACACATGAATAAAATGTTAAGAAATGACAGAAAAATCTAATAATTACAACCACTTCCATACCTTTCTCCCTAAACAGACTATACGAGTATTATCATATGATCATTCCACTAATCAATTCTGTTAAGTCACTCTGTATTCTGTTCCACTAATTTCATTACTTACCATGCTTGTGGCGGCGGCTTCGTCACTCATCTCCAGGAAAGCCTGGTTCTTGCCTTTGAGCACCAGCACGTTAGTGACGCGACCGAAGGGCATTCCGAGGTGGATGATTTCGGCCTCGCTTACGTCCGACGGGATGTTCCGGATGTGGATCACCCTGGAAGGCTTTCCAACGTTCTGTTCCAGTTTTACCTGAAACAAAAATCATTCTTTTAGGAAAATTACCTTTACGGTATACCTTTATATGGTATAGTCTGTCCAACGTGAGGATTCCTGAAAGGGACAGTTGTATCTGCAATTTTAATACATAATCAAATTATACATAAAAGTATAGCACTTTTACGCCAAAGCACAAAACTCCGAAGATATATTATTAAACTGACATAAAGTGTTAAATTCAACGAGTATAACCATAGTTTCTCGATATACAGGGTGGTCTGAACTGTATTCCGGAAACTTCGGCAGCATATTCTGCAGATAAAAATAAGTAAAAAAGTTCGTATAAATGTATGTCCTAAAATGCTTAGTTTCGGAGATACAGGGTGTAGAAGTTTCATTTTTATTTCGATTTTTCTTAAATAATTTCTGAAGTAACATCACTATCTGGATGAAAATTGGTGTCTGAGAGTTTTGTGACATGAGAAATTTGATTTTGATGTCAATATGACTCCTACTAGTAGAGGGCGCCACCTACGTGTGTTTTAACTGTTTTGAAACGTAATAACTTCTTGTCCGTACCTGTATAAAACTACCGAGCGAAAAAATATACATCTCTGTGATTTTCTACGTAAAAAATATCTCTTTGCAAAAATCGCTGCGAGCAACCGTTCTTAAGATATTTAGAATGGAAATAGTAAATACATGTCATTATTGACGTAAAATAAATACATTAGTATATATAGTTATTTCGCTGAAATAATAAATTTGGGAAATTTTAATTTTTTTTAAATTAATCATAAATTTTTTTGCAAAAAATGATGATATAACAGTTTCTGTTGAACATTTGGCACAAAAACATTTCAAATTTATGATTTGAGTCTAATAACTATTTAGTCAACATCTTTAATTTATGTCAATGATGACAGGTATTGATAATTTCTATTCCAAATATCTCGAAAACTATTAGTCGTAACGGTTTTTACCAAGAGATCTTTTTCACGTAAAAAACGTCGTAAATGTATATTTTTTTACTCAGTAGTTTTATACAGGTACGGACGAAAAGTTTACTCTTAAAACCAGTTAAAACATATCTTTGTGCCCTCTGCTAGTAGAGTCATATTGACATCAAAATCAGAACTCTCATATTATATGTCAAACTCTATTTTCATCCAAATATCGTTATTTCAGAAATTATGTAGAAAAAAAAAATCGAAATAAAATAAAACACCCTCTATCTCGAAAACTAACAAGACATATTTACTACGAACTTTATGACCTATCTGCAGAAATCTATTGCCGAAGTTTCTGAACAGTTAAATTCCACACTGATATACTTACAAGATATTATTTTGAATATTATTTTATATATGTCACTGTAAATATCCGAAAATGCGATAAAACTTCTAGGATAAAGCGCTAAACCTAGGATTTACCAAAAGCAAGTGGTAAAAGCTCGAAAACTTCTTTATTTTGCTTCCACTTCGGACTTTTACGGGACCCAAACAGTAAATCTTAGGATTTACCACACCGCATTGGTAAAAGTAGAAATTATTTTTCTTATAACAAAAATATCGACAAATTAAGGATGTCGATATACAAAGACATCTCTGTTTTTGTTTACTTAGGCATTGAAATTTTAACGATTATCGTTTCACAATATCGATTTTTGTAACATATCAGTCTTATATTTGTTACTGTAAATATCCGAAATGCGCTAAACCCTAGGATAAGCGCGCTAAACCTAGGATTTACCAATAGCATTAACTAATTAGGTTAGCCTGGTTATTTGGAGGGTGTTAATGCATTGGTTAGCCTGGTTATTTGGGGGGTGCTAATGCATTGGTTAGGTGGTTATTTGGAGGGTGTTAGTGAATTGGTTAGCCTGATTATTTGGGGGTGTTAATGCATTGATTAGGTGGTTATTTGGTGGGGTGAGAGAAGTAATTTATAGCTATTTTCTTACATATCAAGAGCAAATTTTGTAATTCATTAATTTGAAAAGCATCCGAATGTAAACTATCTGCCGATGTAAATAAATAATTTTTCCGCACGGCTAAAAAATGATGAAAAGAATCGCGAAGTTAAAATCAAAGAAGTTAATTTTCTTCGACGTCGTCGGGGTCTTTCGGCCTCCCCCTCTAAATAAACGATCCCTAAAACCAATCCTGTTCCGGTTCTGGCGAAAAGAAACTTGGCAATTCATAATGAAACCGGTAAAGTTTTCTTCTTAATTAGAAATTTCCTACTAATAGCGTATTTCATTTCAAAGTTGGGAAAAGTATTAAAGTCGTAAAAAATTAGACCAATTTTAAAAATCGGAAATCTAAGAGGCATACCTGGTCTTATTCGAGATTGAAATAATTAATAATATGAAATCTGTTAATATATTTAGTAAAAACACCTAATTTTTAACTATAAATATCTAGACACCTTTATACATATAATTAAATTAAAAAAGAACTTATAAGAAAAAGCCTTAAAACGAAAAATAAAAGTCTTTTCGAATACAATCAAACACTGCTCGGGCATCGATAACAGTTATTTTTTATACAAGACGATAAAATGGTATTTTATCGAACGAAAAGATTAATTTTGGGAGACGATAATGCAATTTTATCGTCGTGTATAAAACAATATATTTTTCCATAGCGAGTTACGTTTTAAAAAATATTCAGAAATTATTATTTCAAGGAACTTATTACGAGTAGAAAACATATTGTGCTGGGTTGGCGTTGGTTTCTGTGTAATTTGACAAATAAATAAAGCTCTTTCTTTAGTTCACTATTTTTTAATTGTGGAGAAGAAACTTTGAATTGTCGAAAGCTGCTAATTACTTCAGTAAGAAATTAGCACCGAAATATATAGGACCGTTCACTAATGTTCTAAAACAAACCAAACCAAACTATCCTCGCTGTTAAAGTATCATTTAATCTACCGAAGAATTTCACCGTGGACCTATGAATTGAAGGGCGCGGCAATTCTTGGCGCCCAACGTGGGGCCAAGAATTGTGTGCTCCACACTTCAAACACGACTCAATAACCAAACCAAACTATCCTCGCTGTTAAAGTATCACTTAATCTACCCTTGCGGTTAAAGTACTATTTTATCTACTATTTTTTTATAAAAAAAAAAAAAAAAAAAAAAAAAATGAAAAATACAAAATTTTAATATTTATTTTTTTTTTTTTTTTTTTTTTTTTTAAATTAAAAAAACATAAAACCTTAAAAAAAACCAAACAGTCCAGACAAAATTTACTACACACACCCAATAACAACAAACAAATAGAAAACACCCACCCAAAACACCAACGAAACATTAAATACAAACCTCATACACCTTAAACGACAATAAACTAAACAATCAAGATAAACAACACAGCAAACAAAAACGAAACCAAATAAACAAACACAAAAAAAACATCCAATTGACGGGATAAAATTAATTAAACAAAAAAAAAAAAAAAAAAAAAAAAAAAAAAAAAAAAAAAAAAAAACAATAAAAAACCAAATAACATTTAGAAAATTAATAAAAAAAAAAAAAAAAAAAAAAAAAAAAAAAAAAAAAACAGAAATAAATCCATCATTACCCACACTTCCCTAAACCCATTACACACCCGAGCCTTCGCTACCACTCCACCCAACACCCACCATCCCGTCACCCTCCAACTCCCAAATTAATCTCCCCAGTGCCATGCACGCCCATCACCTCTTCCCAACATTTATACTCTCATCCGATTACCCTGCATCCCCATCAGAACTCTCTTCTAGTATATTGCCTTGTTTTACACTGCCCAGCTTCACCTGACCAGCTCCATGACCATGGTCCCACAATGAAAAAAAACTCATGGATCAAACAATCATCCCCACACCTCGCCTTACCCATACCCCTTTCCTTGCTCTCTTATACCCACCACAATTTTTCCGACCGCAACTACATGCTCCCAGTCCAATCACGAACCCACTAGATACCGTTAAAGCCCGCAAACTTCAAAACCACCTATTACACACCACAACGCCCAAATTATCCGAATTTGTAACATACACGTACCAACCTAAAGATCTCACGCTTTAAAATCCATCACTTCCCTACAACACGAACCTCTACTCCTCATCTGCGAATGCTGCCTAAAAAAAAAAAACCAAATAACATACTCACTAAGAGCAAAACATGAAAAACGTAAAATATAAAAAAAAAAAAAAAAAAAAAAAATCAATAATAAAATAATTAAAACTAAAAAAAAAAAAAAAAAAAAAAAAAAAAAAAAAAAAAAAAAAAAAAAAAAAAAAAAAAAACAAAGTAAATAAAATAATTTGTATATTATATTTTTATGGTAAATAATTTTATACCGAATATACAAAACGATCTTACACCTTCCAGAATCATATATCTCCCCAACCAAATAACATATATCTATTTTTTCTTAAAAATTCCGATACTTAATTTAAACGAACATACTGCTCTAACTGGTTCAAACAAGTCTCAAAATTCTGCTAGGGCCCCCTCTCCGTATACTTAGTTCGGACATCTTTAATGATGTCTCGATATCCTATCCGTTCAGCCATAACTACTTACGCGCCGCAAACTCTCTATCAGCACCCGATCACTCCACCAAAGCATCCGCCCCAACCCTCTCCCCGCAATCTCACTTGAACTCCCTACTTTCGACGAGAAATCAATTAAATCCTGCAAAAATCCTGCGATTTCAATACAGTAAATATATACCTAACTATTACAATTAAAATTTATATATTACCCGCCTAACTTCATTTATCTGACTTGGTTCTTGTTGCGTCCCCATACTGGAAAGAAATACATCGTTTATAATCCGCCAAGTTGAGGTAGTTCATCTTGTACTTCAAGACCTTTCTGAATTTAAACAAAGAGTTAAATTTATAGGTTCCAAAAACGGTATTATCCCCTACCCCGCTATGACGAATCAATTCTTTTAACCCACAGATGGCAAATTACAACAGTATCCAAGTACGGTAGTGCCATATCCACCAGTAGGATGTAAGGGGGCCACCTAAGCCATTGCTGCTCCCCCACTTGTCTAAGCCCTACGTCCATAGTTACGCCGCTTTTATTGATTCCAGGTCTCTCCATATCTAGCCTCCTCTTTGTGTCATTCCCGACCAACACGCGATCCGCGACCCAGACATGCATTACCACGAGACCTCACGAACCCACCCTCACGCCTACTCACCTTCTTTGAAACCTGAGGCATAGCCTCAAAGAACACGACTACAGTCATCACGAGTATAA
>NW_022145852.1:13213-19351 GCF_002938485.1 Sitophilus oryzae
AGTTTTTAGAGCTACAGAGTGTATAAATACGTTCATTTTGTGTTGTGGATTGTGACAAAGTGCATACTAAGTGCCCACGATTTTGTTTATTAATTATTTTAAAGCAAAATATGGAAGTACTCTAAAAAGAATGCTTGCAAAAGGTGATGCTGGGAACTGCTGTTCTTAAAAATGCATTATCTGAGTATTTAATACGATTTATACAGTTAATTTTCTTTATTTAATATTTAATGAACGTTTTGCATTCGGTAACCAATAATGCACGTCTGTTTATTATTGGTTGCCGGATAAGGACTAATAACCTTCTAATAACCATGACAAGGGCTACAATGACGTCACAAAGCGAGTAGTTTTCGCATGCACCTGGCGGACACTTGGCTGAATGAGCAGTCCTATTAGGTTAACTGTTCTTGGGTTTCACCTATATTTTCGTGACTCAACTAGCAAAGTTTTTTGAGGGACATTCATCCACTTATTGGATAATAAACATATATTAGTTATACAGGGTTGTTCACCACATACACGGTGTATTGTAGCTAAACGATTAGATTTTTACAAATTGTAAGTTTTGGGTTCGTCGCAGGACTATTAGAGCTACAATTTAAAAATAATTTTACAAGATACAGAGTGTCCCAAATAAGTAAAAAATATTATAGTTGTATTTTTTTAAACAGAACACTCTGTATATTATTCTATTTTTAGATTCTGCGATTGAAATAAAGGTAAATTTGATTGAGGTTTATCACACTTCATTGCCGTATTTGAAGTTTTTAATACTAAATATTTACTGAAGATTATTTATTGATCAAATATTGTGTTGCAATAATAAAAATTATACTACTTTATACAGAGTGCCCAAAAATTTATATTAAATAATCACCAGCTTTAAACCGCAATAAAATGTTTAATTCAAATGGAACACCCTGTATATTTTACATGAATCAGATGCATAATTTAATTGTCTATCAAATTGTATCGCATCATTTTTTACCTATCTCTTCAAGTTTTCGTAGAAAATACATTTTCTTATAATTTAGACTTCATTTATCATTATACCTATGGAATATTGACATTTTGGATTTTTTTAAAGCAACATAAAATATGTACAAAATGTATAGGTGGTAAAAATAATATTGCAAGCCCATTTCTTTACAAAAAGAAAGCTATTTAATGTATAATAATGGGATCATATTAATTGGTCCTCTCTAAAAAAATCTATCTGTATACTTATAGGTATCCTATAAGTATACAGATAAAAATCTTGTCCCTAATTCGTGGTACGAAAATTGTCTTTTATGACGATGAGCAAACGAGTAAATTTTCTTGTGCGCAAAAATAAACTCCCGTTTAAACAGCGTAATAACTGGGCCGGTCATAAGGCCGGTCAGGCGTTGTGCACACTTTTAGAGGCCATAAGTGGGCGTGCTTGTGCGCAAACTAGTAACCTAACTAACTTTTGACGATAAGTTTATAATCTGTATAATCTGTGATATTAGTATCTGTATAGTGATAAATGAGGTCTAAATTATAAGAAAATTCATTTTCTATGAAAACTTACCACCTGTGCATTTTGTACATACCTATATGTTGCTTTAAAACAATCTGAAATGTCAATATTCCATAGGTATAGTGATAAATGAGGTCTAAATTATAAGAAAATGTATTTTCTACGAAAACTTGAAGAGATAGGTAAAAAATCGTATAATAAAATTTAATAGACAATTAAATTGTGCATCTGATTGTCATAAAATATACAGGGTGTTCTATTTAAATTAAACAAGTTATTGCTGTTTAAACTAGTAATTATTTACTATAAATTTTTAGACACTCTGTATAAGGTAGTATTTTGTTTATTATTGCAACACAATATCTGATCAATAAATACACTTCAGTAAATATTTAGTATTGACTTTGATACCCTTCAAGAAATGAAGCCTTAAAAATTTTTACTGCAATTTCATAAAATTGAAAATATTTCAAAAACGGTAAGATTTAAGTGTGATAAACTTTAATCAAATTTACCTTTATTTCAACCGTAGAATCTGAAAATAGAATAATATACAGGGTGTTACATTTAAAAAATACATCTATAATACTTTTTACTTATTTTAATATTTTTAAATTGTAACTCTAACAGTCCTTCAACGAACCCAAAACTTACAATTTGTAAAAATCTAATAGTTTAGCTACAAAACTCCGTGTCGTATGTGGTGAACAACCCTGTATAGATTAAATCATCAATTTATATTTTTAGTATTTTTTCAGTACTTTAGCGGTTATCCACCAGCCGCCACTGTGTGGCTGTATGGTTACAGTCCAATAAAATCGGTTGTGAATATGTCAACGCAGCAGCGGCACGCAATTGTTTGCCTTGCGGAAATTCAATATAGCGGGTCTCTCCACCTGAATGGCCGCTAAACGAGGACCAAATTGGCTAAATGTCGCGCATTATGCCGGGTTAAGCTGGGAGCGCTCTATTGTTCGGGCGGCGAGTTGGGAAATCAAGTTCCGTTAGGGATTCTTGGGGGATCTCATTATAATATACCAGGTGGGAATTGTATTATTCGTATTTACATATTATGTTACATTTTAGCAGCTATCTAAGCAAAAAATATTTTCAATATGGCGGCACTTCCGGAAATACCGGAAGTTGACAGCAACTTTCTTATTTTAAATGGGTACCCCCATTTTTTATTACATTACTTAAATTTTCTGTAAAATTTTATGAATTTTGATATTAACACTCTATACCTAACATTAACCGTTTTTAAGAAAAAATTATTTAAAATTTTTGACGCAAAAAACTGCCTGTCAAAAATGTGTGTACAGGCTAAACGTCAACTTTAGTGATTACCACAGCCACTGTGCCATACAGAGAAGACATGTGGCTATCTATGTCAAAACTAAAGTAGTTTGAATGTCATATAATAATGACTGCAGCTGTCATGGAATTGAAAAAAAATAAATCATAAAACATTTTTTTTCAAATGGAAACCCACTTTTTTATTTCACTAGTGAAAAGCTACTCCAATTCGTTTTTTAAATATTCCAAAAATTTTAAATATTTTTTTTCTCAAAAACGGTTAATGTTAGGTATAGAGTGTTTAATATCAATATTCATAGAATTTTACAGAGAATTTAAATTTTGTACCTAATAAAAAAAAGGGGCACCCATTTAAAATAAGAAAGTTGCTGTCAACTTCCGGTATTTCCGGAAGTGACGCCATATTGAAGATATTTTTAATACATAGATTTCGTTGTAAAACAATGATGTGCAAAAAATCTCCGATCTAGATATTGCGGTTCTCTAGAAACTTCTAATGCACGCCCAGCCTGGGACACCCTGTATATCTTAAAATACAATAATTAATTGCACTAACTTAAAAAGACTTGTTAGTGTTCTAAAGTTCCTACACACTGTATATCCCTAACAATATTTGCACTTATTTAAGATTCCTGTATAAATCACATTTGCTGAAAAATCGAATACGTTTTCCCCCATTGCGCCTTCCTTTGATTTTCCACCGAAAGTAACACCCTCTTTTTTTCTATCAAACCTTGATATATTCATCCACGTTTTCCCTCCACACGACCCCTAATTATCGACGTATCTCTCCCCCACTTTCGACATGTCAGGAAGCAAATCGCGACAAATGGCAGCTGATTTCCGATTCTCTTTGATTCGGAGACGGGCGGCGCGGCACCGACAAAAAAGCGGGAATAACAAGTCGGCGCGAGGGAACCGACACCTTCCTCTTTAATGATTCTTTTCATCTTCCGCAGTTCCGCGCGATTTTCTCAACCAGTGGTGGTTCGTCGGAGGTGAGAGAAGTTAGCAACTCATTGAAAACAGAAATTATAAAATACGATTCTGCTTGGGCTGCTACAATCCTGCTTCAAATCCCAACTTACCAATTTTGAGCTAGAGTTAATTCTATTTTGGTTGCTGATCACCAAAACTGGTTCCTGCTTGCGTTGCTATACCCCTGTTGCATCCTGTTGCGAATTTCGTCCCAGCAACACTTGCTGTTTTTAAGACACAGCAAGTTTAAGCCTGATTAGTGACGTCACACATAGCAACACAATACAAGCAGGATGGCTGAAACAAGTTCCTGCTTTGGCTGTTATAATCCTGCCTTTTCCTGCTTCAAACCCCATACCAGCCACTCTTGTCGTTTTTAAAATAGAACGAATCGATTCCTGGTAATCAGTCGCACATTAAGATTAGGAATGATTTTTTTTAACTTGATAAGTTTCAGCTTAGGCTGCTATTTTTTTGTTTTATTTGCCTAAAATATGTATACGCTTCCAAGCCATAAATAATTATTCCGAACAGTTGAACAAAATGAGGCAGGTTCAGTTCTCAGGAGTAACTTTAGAGTTTTTAGTTTATATACATTCGAAAGCGCCTTAACGTACCCGCGAACCATAATCTCGAATTTTCGTTTTCTACTATGAAAATTTGAATTCATAGTTCTCACAAATGTGATGTGTGTTATTTTGTGTTTATTTTTAAAGAAACGTAAGTATTTTTGACGGTCAATCTATCCTTAAACTTTTGTTTTTTACGTTTCGTTCCGTGTCCTATCGGACAACAAACGTCAGCAACAAACTTTTATATCATATAAATTGTGTAATGAGATTATAAGTTGATAGTAAAAGTGTTACAGAAAATTATTTTCTTCTTTTTAGAGCATTTAAATAAAAGCTTGTTTATAAAAATCATTAGAAGCATTTGGAAAACTTCAATTCCCCAATTCCCGCTTTCCAGTAATCAAAACGAAATTTGCTGTATTTAAAAAACGGCAAGAGTGGATGGTATAGGGTTTGAAGCAGGACGAGGCAGGATTATAACCGCCAAAGCAGGAACTTGTTTCAGCCATCCTGCTTTTATTGTGTTGCTATGTGTGACGTCACCAATCAGACTTAAACTTGCTGTATCTTAAAAACAGCAAGTGTTGCTGGGGTGAAATTTAGAACAGGATGCAACAGGGGTACAGCAGCGCAAGCAAGAACCAGTTTTGGCGATGCTGCTTCTCATGTGTTGCCAACTGGGAAGTCAGTAACCAAAATAAAAGTAACTATAGCTCAAAATTGGTAGGTGTGGCTGGGTTGGGATTTGAAGCAGGATAAAGCAGGATCGTAACAGCCCAAGCAGGATTTTATAATTTCTGCTTTCAATGAGTTGATAACTTCACCCATCCATAAGTAGTACACATAATTAGACACATTACTACTGGGAACCACTGTATATTATAAATTGTATGGTTGGATGGAAGTTAATCACCGTGACCTTAATCAGTAATATATCTTTTTTGAATTATAACTCACCATACAATCTCATGGCTTTGACAAAAGCTAGTATCTGAGACGGTTTTATACAGGTTAGTTTTCCATCTCCGATATCAGTCATACCAAAGTTTATAGCACGAATGGTTGTCGTCTCGGCGCATTCAGTTTTCCCATTTTCTCTACAAAATCTGCATTCGTTGTTTCTTAGCTTCAATCTGCTGATGTGTCCATTGAGGAAACGAAGATTTTTTTGCTTAAATAAAGAAAAACCTTTCAGTTTTCTCGGTGGTAAGTTCTGCTTCTCTTTCTAGGTTCCAGGTTCTTGAGTTCTACTTTAAGTTGGTTTACACTTGGGCAGCAAACGGTTCTGGTTCAGTTAGCGGACTGTTTGCTCCTTTTCTAGCCAAATCGTTTGCTTTTTCATCACCTTCTACTCTTCAGAGCAGGAGGACTTTATTTTCTTTGCATATTTTGTTTAGCTTTCCTATACATTCTTTGACCAACTTCGCACTGATGGTTACTAAATTGGTCGCGTTTAAAGCACTAACTGCTGCTTGACTATCGGACAAGCATAAGCTGCTTGACTATCGGATAAGATGGATATTTCCTGTTTCCAACAGTTCCTATCTAAGATAAGTTGTACGCATCTTTCGATAGCGTAGATTTCTGTCTGAAGACTGCTGGGGTAGGTGTCCATTGGTTCGGGGTATTTAGTTTTGGGCCCAAATACTTCTATCCCTGTTCCTACTTTGGTTTTAGAACGGAAGAGCATTTTTTCACTTTGGACGAGCATTTTAATAATTTGTTATATAACAATCATACAAAAGAAAAACTTGTGAGGATTAT
>NW_022145853.1:0-13366 GCF_002938485.1 Sitophilus oryzae
ACTCTAAATTATAAAATGCCGCAATATTATGGGACTGAAATGACCTATATTTTTTCAAACTGCACTCCACGACTGCTTTCGAAAACGTTTAAAAACCACTGCATGATGGCGCAAAATTTGAATGCATCTAGTCGAATTTTAATTCCGAAAAAAAAAGAAAGAAAATCACTGTTACCATGGTTTTTTCGATCATCGATTAGAATGGAAATAGTCTTCTTCAGATAAATACAGAGGAATTTCAAGTTATTTCTAAAATGTAGGAATTAAAATAGAAAATAATTCAGATTAAAATATTTTATACAAAATACCGGGTGCGTTTTGATAGTGACTCAGCCCTATAACTTTTTTATTTTTTCAGATAAAAGAAAACGAAGTTTGGTATGTTAGTATATGACACAAATTAGGATTGATTGACGTATTCACTTGTTTTTGGTCACTTCCTGTTTCACCGGAAATGACTACGACTTTTGATTTTTAAATGGCACTCTCGGTATTTTTTTACTTTATTCGATAGAAAATGACATTCTGAATAGAATGACATATATCATATGTCAACTTTTGACATTCTCGCTTAATAATAAATTGTATTTTAAAATTCAATCTAGAGTGCCATGGCTATGTTAAAAACACTAATTCTTAATCAAGGAGCGTTGGAAAAATAGGTTTGGTCGTCTAATGTTTTTAGTGTCTCTCCTGGCCAGTTAGAAAATGCCCAAATCGTTTTTTTTTCATATCTCAATTTTTTCAAATGGAGCGAGGGTGGCTCATTAGCATATTTGGAAATAGCATTTTTTACGAATAATTTGATACCAGACACTTGGTATTTCGAGTCAAATTTTCGTTACGAACCGCAAAGTATAATTTGTAATAAACCATATACGAAAATGTTAAAAGTTGACATATGATATGTCGTTCTATTCAGAATGACATTTTCTATTGAATAAAGTAAAAAAATACCGAGGGTGCCATTTAAAAATCAAAAGTTATAGTCATTTCCGGTGAAACAGGAAGTGACCGAAAACAGTTGAATACGTCAATCAATCCTAATTTATGTCATATACTAACGTACCAAATTTCGTTTTTTTAACTGAAAAAATAAAAAGTAATAGGAGTGAGCCCAGGGGTGAGCCACTTTTAAGACGCACCCGGTATACTAATATACATATAATATTATAGAAAATTGTAACTAACAAAACATTTTTTGAAAAAATTTTTTTTTTGATTTTACTTCATTAGGTAATTGTCATTAGATACTAAATTATAATTTCATATTATGCTAAGTAAGTGTCTTTGCATTGTGGGAAAATATGAAAATATTGATGAGTATGGACCCATTAATTCTGTAGATTTTTATTTCACACTTTTATAATCTATAATTAATTTTTATATTCTTATTAATAGTTAAAAAAAAATAATAATCTGTGAAATATAATCACTAAAACAGAAATAATTTCTATTGTTTAGAAAATTTTAAGTACCTTCTAAAATTATTAATTTAATGAGTTCTGTTTTTATTTATTCATAATAATATTCAGAATTCATAATAAATAGAAGACCTAATGAATAGAATAGAATATATAGTCTGTCCAACTAGTTTATTTTATTTTACAAAGAAATAAGTTGGTACGCATAGTAACTGGAACGCGCGCATAGCAGGAAATTAATATATTTAAAATTTGACTGACAAGGACAAGTGATTACTTCAAAATATTGTGAAAAAAACTGTATAAAACTGAAAAAATGTAATCGAGTTATTTTATTTAATAAAAAACGGTATGTGTTAATACAAAACAAACAAGAACAAGACGCCACATACAAAAAAAAATATAAAAAAGAACTATTTCTTACTTTCAAGCTTTATGAAACTTCCCGCATGTATGATTATATTTATCAATATAACTTATGTACAAATACAAATTTGTAATATTCCACAGGAATAAATAAAACAACATAAATAAAACAAACTATTTTATTAATAATAACATTTACCAAATTTTATACCTTAAAGGTTAATTAATTAACTTTAATCTTAATTTTTTTAAACCAGTAGGTACCTTTTGACATTATTTTTCTGCAGTACTAAAATCATTATTTACCTATCGTGTCGATATTTTACAGCTACTCCAGTTGTATGTGTTTAGTACGATTCTTGTAGCAATATACAAGATGCACTTATCTACGACGAGATGGTATACAAACTAGTATGGACCCATTAATTCTGTAGATTTTTATTTCACACTTTTATAATCTATAATTAATTTTTATATTCTTATTAATAGTTAATAAAAATATTAATAGAAATATAATCACTAAAAACAGAAATAATTTCTGTTTCAGTGATTATATCTCACAGAATTCTATGTTTGCTGTACGTCATTCTATATATTATTTTTATATGTCATTATTTTTAAGTAAAATGTATATAGACAATCTTTTTTGAAAATAGTTTTTATACTTAATTAACTTTATATTATAGGAAAATCAATTAAAGTATTATATATAATCAAAAAAACTAAAATACTTTTATAAAAATATGATTATTGTTTTATTTTATATTATATTTAAATGGGTTGTAAATCCATTGGGGCTGGTTCTGGTGTTTTATTTAGTTTAAGAAAATAAGAAGAGTAATATTTAGGTAAATTAAAAGTTAATTGAGATACTAACAAAAGAATTATTGCGGATGTTCGCCTACCTTATTTCCAAGTCAGCTCCTTGCACGTTCTTGCACTTTTCGTGGATAAAAAGTCTATTTAATTTCTTCGGATATCGCGATACAGAAAATGACCAGTTGAATCTGCGGCGGACTATATCGAAGTCACACTCGAGTCGTAGTTTCCTCGCCCGAGGCGCAATGGCGTAGCGGGCGAACATTTCTTATGAACAAAAAATTATGCGCGAAATTAAATTTATAAAATGAATAGTAATAAAATACCGAACATATACTGCCCCCCATTTTTGTTAAATGAAAATTTAACAATAATAAAAAAAATTAAAATGAGGTAAATTATGAAAATTATATGTAAAGTATTAATGAAAACGGAATGAAAATTTATAGAAAAAAATGAGAGAAAAATATATACAAAATTAAATTATATTTAATTTAAGAAATGTTATTTATTTGGTAAAGGACATAATTTGACAAGTGGCCGTACATAGAGCCCTTTGGATGTCTGTACTTCAGCAACCCGTACTATATTATCCTTTCCAGGGAATACCTTTCTCACGCGACCTATTTTCCATGTTATGGGTGGAGCGTTTTCATTTTTAATTAGAACTAAACTGCCTGGACTAAGCGACTGGCCTGGCATGAGCCATTTTGTTCGCTGTTGAAGCGTGTTTAAATATTCTCGGTGCCATCGCACCCAAAAATCTCGATGGAGGCGTAAAAGTAACTGATATCTATCAAGCCTATTTAATTTAATTTGAGATAAATCAGGATCAGGTATACAAGAAAGCGGTTCTAGCGTTAAAAAGTGACCTGGAGTGAGGACTGTGTAATCATTCGGATCAGAACTTTGCGGACAAAGCGGGCGTGAATTTAATAAAGATTCAATTTGTATTAATAAAGTATTCATTTCTTCATATGTTAAACATTGTGACCCAATTACACGGGAAAAATGTGTTTTAACAGATTTTATTCCAGCCTCGTATAAACCTCCAAAATGAGACGCGGATGGCGGGTTAAAACTCCATTTAATGTTTTCTTTACCAGCGGATTCTTGAAATATTTTTCTTAAATACTTATTAGCTCCGGAAAAGTTAGTACCATTATCTGAGATTATTTCACTGCATCTGCCTCTACGAGCTATGAATCTACGCAATGCACATAAAAAATTATCGGTAGATAAATCAGATGCCAGCTCAATATGAATGGCCTTGGTTGTAAAACATACGAAAATACATATATAACTTTTAACTAACTTAGCGTTGCGAAGTTTACTTGTCTTAATTAAAAACGGACCTCCAAAATCAATTCCTACAATAGAAAAAGGTTTAACTTGCGAAATTCTTGTAGCCGGTAGATTACCCATAAGAGGTTGAAGAGATGAGGGATTCGAGCGGAAACATGAAATACATTTAGAAAGAACATGCTTGATTGCGCGACGAGCGGATAATATCCAAAAATTTTGCGATAATAAATATTGAGTAGTTAAAAGCCCTGGATGCAAATTAGATTTATGTATATGCTCTATAATTAATTCAGTTAAACGAGAGTTGCGCGGTAGTATTAATGGATATTTCTTTTCGTAATTTAAAAGAGAATTTTTGAGTCTACCCCCAACTCTAAAAAATCCATGTTCGTCTACAAAAGCTCCTAATTTTCGAAAAGGTTTAGACATTAAAACTTTATTAGAATAATTTTCAATTTCTATATGAAAATGTGTATACTGCACATGCTTAATGAAAATTAACAAAGCATTATTTAAATCATGCGCGTTCAAATTTGAAGTATTTTTCGCTTCAGGGTTTTTTATATTATAAATAAACTTTTGAATATAAGCCATTATACGTTGTAATTTTGGAAGAGATGAATATTTCATTATTATTGTATCAAAAAAATCAATTTTATTACGCGATATCAGAGTGATTTTTCTTTCTTCCCGATTTACCTCGTCGTTTTGATTTAAATCAGGCGTAAGAGGAAAAAGATTTAGAGGCCATTGGCTTTGAGGTTTTTTAAGAAAATCGGGTCCTGTCCACCAGGTAGAACACTGGACAAAGTCAGAAGGAAAAATACCTCTGCTTGCAGGATCGGCGGCGTTATTACTCGAAGATACATGTAACCAATGTACATTGGGTAATTCTTCTTGTATTACGGCAATTCGATTAGCGACAAAGGGTTTAAAACGATGTGGCGAGGACTGAAGCCATTGTAATACAATAGTAGAATCGGTAAAACCGTAAATATTTTTGAATATAATTTTTGACGAATAAGTCTTAAGAACAAATGAAAATAAACGCGTAAGAAGTAACGCAGCGCAAAGTTCAACCCTAGGTATGGAAATGCGTTTTAGCGGAGCGACTTTTGATTTAGCACATAACAGCGATGTAGTTATATTAAATTGTGACACAAGACGCACGTAAATACAGGCGGCATAAGCGTCTTGAGAACCATCACAAAATCCGCATAATTCAATAAATTCGAAACTATTAGAAAAAAGATAACGAGGTATGCGAACTTTAAGCAAATCTGGTAACTGAGATTTATATAATTCCCAGCGTTTAATTATTTGCGGCGGAGGTACATCATCCCAATTTAATTTAAGCGACCAAAGGTTTTGAATTAATAGTTTTGAAAGTAGCGTAACAGGGGTTAAGAAACCAAGAGGGTCATATATGCGAGCGAGTTCTGATAGCATATTACGTTTAGTACAAGTTACATTAAATGACGTAACAGAATAAGAAAAACTATCTTCAGTTGGATTCCATTTAAGTCCTAAAATTTTTACAGTTAACGCAGAATCTAAATCAAAATTTATGCAATTCTTAAGTAAAAGATGTTCAGGAATAGTCTTTAAAAAATCATTATTATTGCTAGACCATTTTCTTAATTCAAATCCACCTTTTAACAATAAATTTGATAATTCATATTGAAGATTAGTAGCTTCTTGCACTGTGTTACACCCTGTACAAATATCATCCACAAAAATATTATCAGAAAGAAGAATTTTTGAAGCGTGAGGAAATAATTCCTTTTCGTCATTTGCTAATTGATTAATAGTACGTAACGCAAGAAAGGGTGATGAGTTAACTCCGAATGTTACAGTTTTAAGTACATATTCTTGTACGGGTTCCTCACTGGAAAAGCGCCAAAATATTTTTTGGAATTTATAAAATTTAGGATTTAGTTGGATCTGGCGATACATAGCTTTAATATCAGCAGTTATTGCGATAGCGTATAAGCGAAAATTTAATAAAATAGCGGAAATGTCCTTTTGTAATTTAGGTCCTTTCAGAAGACAATCATTAAGAGATATATGATTAGAATCCTTACAGGACGCGTCAAAAACTATGCGAATTGGACTTGTTACAGAGTGTGGATTAAAAACGCAATGGTGCGGTATAAAATATTCATTATTATCGATAGTCTGATCAGCTAACTCTAAATGTCCATTGTCAATATATTCTTGAATTATATTACTGTACTGAACCTTTAATTCGGGGTTTATTTTAAGTTTTTTCTCTAAAGAAAGAAATCTGCGAAGTGCGGGTAATCTTGAATTTTCGAAAAAAGGCTCGATATTATTTTTAAATGGAAGCGAAACAACATAGCGACCGGAATCTAAACGAAACGTCGTTTTTGTATAATAATCTTCACAATAAGTATCATCGTCCGAATAAAATTGTTTATTATTTATTTCTTCAAGAGCCCAAAACTTTGAAATTACATTTTCTACGTTTTCACAATTAAATTTAGTAAAAAAAGAGTTTGATAGAGAGTATGAGGACGAGCGTGAAGAAATATCTCCCATCAAAATATATCCAAATAATGTATTTATTGCATCTGGCACATTAGAATTTAGCGCGGGAATTTTACCATCAAGTAAAATTTTATTAAACACCGAAGCGTTCAGTATCATATCGACAGACTGACTAATATTAAATGAATGATCGGCAAGATTAATATTTTTTATATGTTCCCAATCTGATATATTAAAATTACATACCGGCATATTCGATGTACAGACTTGATCCAAAACAAGAGCTTCTATAATTAGCTGAGGGGACTCTGAATTTAAAGGTACAATTACGCCTTGTACAATACCACTATCACTTCGCGTTTTCATGGTACCGAGACCAAATATATCAATTATTTGTGGACGCACTGATAAACCTAATATATTTACACATTTACGAGAAATATAACAGGCTTCGCTGCCGGAATCTAATACAGCACGCATAATTTGGTAATTTCCAAAAGCATCTCTAAATCTTAAGCGAATTGTAGGCAAAAGATCGGAAAACGGCAGTGTATCGATATTTATTTCGGTTTGTTTGTTTATATCGCGTTTGACACCGAAAATACACACTGAAGGGCTAATTTCGTTTGGCGTACTAGATAAATCAGATGTAGAAGTAGGAACAGGGCCGGACTTAGAGTCGAGCGAATTTTGTGTAGCGGTAATTGGCGACGAATTCGAAAAATGAAATAAAGTGTGATGGCGGCGTTTGCAAGTACGGCATGATGATTCCGAATTACAGTTTGATGTCTTATGTATATTGCTTAGACAATTAACACAAAGTTTTCTATCTTTAGCCAAATTAAAGCGTTCGATTGGGGTTTTATTAAGTAATGTAGGACATGTATATATAGCGTGAGCGGTTGAATTACATATTGCGCAATTTTTCAAGTTATTTTTGTTAGCGGGAGAAGAAGTAAAAAATGCGTTGCTCTTATGAAAAGAAGTATTATGACGTTGCGAATTGCGTAGCGTAGAATTAATATTGCGTTGACATTTACTTTTAATATTTTGCGGGTTAGATATAGCGGAAACTGAAGAATTTAAATCTCCATTGTAAGTTATTGTTTCATATGCGGTACAACATTTTTCTACATAAGCTAGAATGTTATTAAAGTCTGGCATTTCAGAATTAGAACCAAATTGAGTTTCAAAAGAGGTAACTACTGAAGACGGTAAGCGTTTTAAAAACATGTTTGCGAGAATAAAGTTCCAAGAATCTACTGGATAGTTAAGATTTTTTAAAGCGGCGATATTTTCATTAAATGTATCTAAAAGAGTTCTTAATGCGGGGGAGTCTGATGAGTTAATACGAGTAGAATTTTCTATCTCATTCCAATGGTAAGTTGCTAGTAGTCTTTTACTTGAATAGCGAGATTTTAGAGCTTGATAAGCAGATTCAAAATTTGACGAAGTTAATGGAAATCTAGCAACCAGTTTCTTTGGATCACCCTCTAGGGAATTAATTAAATGAGAAAACTTTTCGATCGGCGATAAATGAGTATTATTATATATTATTGCATTAAATACTTCTAAAAAAGATGTAAACGATTTTAAGTCACCCGAAAAAACAGACAATTTCATTTCCGGAAGTTTCGGTCTTGGTAAATCATGCGTTATATCACGGCTCGTAGATGGACTAGCGCTCTGAGATTTTTCAAATATATTATAATAAATTGCCTTAGTAGAAAAATATTTACTTTCAAATTCTTTGCGTATTTCATCCTCAACTGCGAATTCCTCATCCGATTCAAGAAGGGAACAAATTATATTATGTTGCTTAGCAAATGCGTCACTAATTGTATCAATTGTGCGATATCTTTGAATAAATTCAGGTTGTATATTGGTATCCTTTTGAGCTTCAGAAGCAATTTGCCAAGTGTCACGAATACGATTTATTTCCGTATTTCGCAAGGTTTTGGCCTTTTTTAATTTATCTACTTCGGAACTTGAAGGCGGCATATTTATTTTAATAAGAAAATTTTTACTAAAAAAAGCGAATTAAAATATTTAAAAAACTAAATTATATTATAAATCAATATAATACTGACCTGCAAATTATAGGCAAGTACAGGTATGTGCGGAAAGGGATAAACAATGCGAAGAATGCGTATAGCGTGCAAAAAAATTAAAAGGATAAGGCGTAGTACGGCGTTGCTCAGGTACTTTAAATCAAGAACTGACCAAATTTTAAATGACCTTGTCCTTTAAAAATATATTTTATTAATAATTTTGCAAATTTATATGAAATTATAGAAATAATCTTAATTAAAAATCCGAATGTGAAGGACCAATTAATGTTTTATTTTATATTATATTTAAATGGGTTGTAAATCCATTGGGGCTGGTTCTGGTGTTTTATTTAGTTTAAGAAAATAAGAAGAGTAATATTTAGGTAAATTAAAAGTTAATTGAGATACTAACAAAAGAATTATTGCGGATGTTCGCCTACCTTATTTCCAAGTCAGCTCCTTGCACGTTCTTGCACTTTTTCGTGGATAAAAAGTCTATTTAATTTCTTCGGATATCGCGATACAGAAAATGACCAGTTGAATCTGCGGCGGACTATATCGAAGTCACACTCGGAGTCGTAGTTTCCTGCCCGAGGCGCAATGGCGTAGCGGGCGAACATTTCTTATGAACAAAAAAATTATGCGCGAAATTAAATTTATAAAATGAATAGTAATAAAATACCGAACAATTATAGAACATCATCCCATCAGAACAAAAGTTAATAAGCTCCTTTATCCCAGGATATTCAGTTACCGCTTTACAATATCGAAATATCGATTACATTAATAATAGGATACTTAAAGGTAGGGATAATGTTCAAAAGCAAACTTACAAATTATATACAGGGTGTCCCATTTTCTTGTGTTTTATGGGGTTTATCGTTGAGCTATAACGAGGCATGACATTCATTGAGAAACATATACAAGATGCCCCATTTAAAAAGAATTTATATTTAGTTGTTGTATTTTTTATATAATAAAAAAACTAGTTACCCCACTGGAACTCTACATAAAAAACTCTATGGGACTTAGTTTTCACGTTTTCGATAAGTTATAAAATATCGAGGGGGTTCAAAAAAGCAATTAATTCGCCCTATATAACTACTAATTAAGGGGATAGCGAGGGGGATAGGACAAATATGTGTGTAGCATCTTAAGTTTACAGTTGAGGGTTGGAACCTTTGGTGTTACACAGCAAAATAAAAACACTAAATCACCACAATACACCAAAACACTTTCACCAATACACCAAAACACTTTCTTTTTTAAAAGTGAAAGTGTTTTGGTGTATCTTAAGTTTCATAAAAAAGTAGTATAGTGATTTGAAAACTACATCTTTGTATCTCTACTCGTAAACGGAAAATAATGTAAAACATATTAAAATGAGATACCGTATACAGGGTGGTCGAAATTGGTCTGTTTTAACAGAGTAAACCTGTTTCTTGACCAGATAGAGCAAAACCGACATAGATGTCATGGGCTCGATTTCTGAGACACGTTTAATAAACTAGCTGTTTAGTAAACTAGCTGCGTAAACTGCCTGTTGATATTTTCACTGCCAACTGAGATACGGGGTCTTTTTAAATTTTTTACCATTTGCAAACTTGCCCATAACTTTTGTATTTTGCGGAATAATAAAATTCTTGAAAAACGGTCTTGCGGCACTTTTTTAAGCACAACCCTGTGGCGTAGTCAGTTTTTTTCTGTCTTGCTCTTTTTGTCAGAAATGATAAGAAATATAATTTTTTAGAGATGGAAATCAAGTTGGCTATGAACTAAGAAAAATGCTGGCGTTTAACCCTTTCCATCGATATAAAGTTATGTGTACTTATATTTCTAAGAATGAGAGAAATATTATTTTTTTTTTATCTTTTGTGTTGACTTAGTTGCTTAATTATTTTTTATCACTATTTAATATTCTATATTATTATTTATCTGCATAATTAAAGACTTTTGAAAAGGTAAATCAACATTCTATGTTATATTAAATTGTGATAAAAAATTATTAGGCAAATATGTCAACACAAAATCAAGGCCCGCTTCGATACAAAGATAAAAAACCTAATATTTCTTTCATTCTTAGAAATAGATACTCATAACTTTATATCGTTGGAAAAGGTTAAATGCCACCATTTTTTAAGTTCATAGCCAACCATGATGTCCATTTAAAAAATTATATTTTTTATTATTTCTGACAAAAAGAGCAAACATAGAAAAAACTGACTACGCCACTGGATTGTGCTTTAAAGTGTCTTAAGAACGTTTTTACAGAATTTTATTATTCCGCGAAATAAAAAAAGTTAAGTAATGGGCAATTTTCCCAATGGTAAAAAATTCAAAAAGACCCCGTATCTCAGTTGGCAGTAAAAATATCAACAGGCGGTTAACGTCATTAAGCGTGTCTCAGAAAACGAACCCATGACATCTATGTCGGTTTTGCTCTATCTAGTCGGGAAATAGGTATTCTCTGTTAAAACAGACAAATTTCGACCACCCTGTACAGAGCAACAATAATTATGCAATTTAAATTGGTACCGTTCTGTTAAAATTTAGAAAGACTCTAGAAATTCTTTAATTATACTGGTAAAAAAATCTTACTATCATCTACCTAATGAGTAAAAGACCCCAGATGAATTAAAAACAATAATCAGCAATTTTATTAAGAATAATACAAAGAGATATTCTTCTACCAACATAACGTAAATATATTATAATTTATATTCATTAGTATTATTTCATAATAGAACCATACGCCATATACAAATATTTTCAAAGTTAATTAATAATACCTAATAGATTTTCTTTCATCAAATATGATTATCATGCCATCGGAGGTAAAAACAATCGAAGATGAATATGACATAAACCCGATGTAGATAAATCATTTTCCAAAGCTAACTCGATTTTTCACTCATTAATATTACAATCTGATTGTTCACAAAACGAGTTTTCGGCAAGTAATTTTAGTCTGTTAGGGAATTGGGAGATTAATTGGGGATTCTAGCAATAAAAATTGTTTGTTACTTTCCTTAATCGATAAAAAATAAAATTTATACCACTTAAAACTGTATAAATGTCTATTATTTTTCCACGTATTACTGAAATTTAATGTAAACAACTTTAAGCAAAACAGGGGCATATTGAAATCGTTACCCGCATGAAACAAGCCCCACAAATGTTTTCAAAGGAAATTTAGAGCTTCCTATTCTCATTATTTCGTTCCCCTACTGCAAGGGAAAGAAAAAAAAAGCGGATAATCGATAGTCCGGGTTTATTAACTCTGGCTAGATGGATTCTCTATGATAAAAGCGGGTTTTACTTTTTAATTCCGATCTTGTGCGGTCTTTTCGAGAGAAGAAATTATTTTCCTACCTGCATCGGCCGAAGATATTGGTTTGGATATGACAATACTGCATTGTGGGATTATTCTTACCACCTGGAATTGACTTTTTTTTAAGATAGAGGTATCTTCATGGTTGAAATTCTTCTTTTCTTACAGATTTAGTATAGGAAATATTTTTTAAATGTTACTTTAAATGTAGACAATGATTCAGTAGTAAAACAAAAACAATTTTTAACTTCCATTATCTTTGTTTTATCGTTTTCAAGTGTGATCACTTGGCAACGATCAGTGATACTTCTGACCGAAACGAAAAAAATTGTCCAAAAATAAAAAAAACTCTGGGGTGGACCACCGTTATCATTTAGGGGTATAGAAAATAGATAACAACCTTACTTTCAGACCTACTGAATATACATATAAAATTTCATCAAAATCGTTTCGGAGGAGTAAGGTAGCAAAAAATTAAAATAAAAAATCAACACCTATTAAAAGTAATGGGTTGATGGTAAAAGGGTAACAATTTATGTATTTTTTATTGCCTTATTTTTTATTGCCTTGTTATTGCATTAACAATTTCTGTATTTTATTGTATTTTTAAATGCAATGTATGTATTTTTTTATTGCCAAATCATAAAAAAATAAAAATTAAAATAAAATACAAAAAATAAAAATATCACTTAGGAGTATAAAAAATCGATAACAACCTAGTCGTAGACCTACTGATTATACATAAAATTTCATCAAAATCGGTTAAGCCGTTTCGGAGGAGTAAGGTAACAAAAATTAAAAAATAAACACCTCTTAAAAAATAGGGGTTGATGATAGAAGGGTGAAAATTTTGGGTTGTATGTATTTTTTAAAGCCAAATCAAAAAAAATTAGAAGAAATAAAAAACAATAAGAAATTTTTTTTTTGGGCCACCCTTAGCACTTAGGGGTATAACAAATCGATAATAACCTAGTCTCAGGCCCACTGACTATACATATAAAACTTCATCAAAATCGGTCAAGCCGTTTCGGAGAAATAAGTTAATAAAAATTAAAAAAAATACCCTATTAAAAAGTAGGGGTTGATGGTAGAAGGGTGAAAATTTAGGGTTGTATGTATTTTTTATTGCCAAATCATAAAAAAAAATAAAATACAAAAAATTAAAAAAAGGGCCACCCTTATCACTTGGGAGTATAAAAAATCGATAACAGACTAGTCGCAGACCCACTGATTATACAAATAAAATTTTATCAAAATCGGTTAAGCCGTTTCGGAGGAGTAAGTTAACAAAAAATTAAAAAAAAACACCTCTTAAAAAATAGGGGTTGATGGTAAAAGGGTGAAAATTTAGGGTTGTATGTGTTTTTTATTGCCAAATCATAAAAAATTTAAAAAAAATACCAAACAATAAAAAACAATTTTTTTTGGGCCACCCTTAGCACTTAGGGGTATAAAAAATCGATAACAAACTAGTCTCAGACCCACTGACTATACATATAAGACTTCATCAAAATCGGTCAAGCCGTTTCGGAGAAATAAGTTAATAAAAATAAAAAAAA
>NW_022145854.1:0-7279 GCF_002938485.1 Sitophilus oryzae
TGGTAGGTGGGTGGAATAAACACTGTTATTTTTTGTTATTGTATTATAAAAAGTTTATTTATTTTTATGTATAATAAATATGTTTATAAACCAGTACAATTTTTGCTTTTTTTATAATTTCCCTTATAATAGTAGTATTCTTTCGTTCTGAAAGAAACTGCAAATTTTCACTTAAACTGATTTATTCCCTACACCACGTTCCCTTTACGTGATATAGGGAATAAATCAGTTTAAGTGAAAATTTTCAGGTTCAGAATGAAAGAATACTACTAATAATGGCTAATTTAAATTTTCCGCTAGCCAGAATGTGCGATAATGTCTTACGATACGTTTTATAACTATCTTTTTCTTTTTCATTTAAAGCACACATAATAAAGAAAGATAGCAATAAAGACGTACGTCCTGCCATGGTCCTGCTAATTGGTTTCAAAATTGTTATTCTGATTTGCGCTAAGGGAACGCGGTCCCACTCTTTACCATGAGATTTGTATGGGTTTAGAAAGTTCAAATTATACATTGTTATGGAAACCAACTTTTCATTGTCATCGTATTGTCATAATATATATATTAATATCATATGTCATAATCTTTTTCTTTTTCTATTGTGTAACGACGATTGTTTTTTGCGTTTTTTTTTATTTTTAAAACCCAAGTAGTAAAATTACGTTGTTCAACGTAATCACAACGTCGCCAGGAGCAACCCAACTTTGCTGGACAACGTCGAAGCGGCGTCTAAGCGACCCATATTTGCACCAAAATGGTGGATGTTTTTAGGGTCCCTACAACGTCGCTAACGTTGGTGACGTTGTTTGAGGCGACGTAGTACGTTGTGTGCTAAAGATTGGTTTTCATGCCGATTCGTGATATTTTGAGGTTAGAGTTAAAAATATTCGTCGTCAAATATTACTATATTCAACCATGGGGAAATCATTCATTGATTTCGATTAACTTGGTGATGGCTGATGATGTATGAACAAATACGTTTAAATAAAATATACGACGGCCTCTCCATAAGAGCAATGAGAGGATTTACGTCCCAGTATTGAAGAAGGACAGAAAATCGAGTCGAATGGTTTCAAGACATAGGTTCATCTTTAAACCTCCTACAACACAAAGATAGACTTATGTAGGAAATGCATTGAAATTCATAGCCATCCTTCAACATCGGTACAGGAATTTAAGCGGTACCCTCCTTATACTTTATTTTAAACCTATTTGTGTATGAATTAGAAATGAAATATATTATGCTCCATTAAGAAGTAACTAGGTGAATTTAACTTCGACAAATCTGCAAAGTTTTGAGATGTCGACAATCGAAATCCTTCAACGAAGATAGGTATAGCTTCAACAAAAAATTTAATATAACCATACCAGGAAGGGAAGACTGGAGTAAAGGTGTACCCATTCAAGCTGAGGCAACCTGGTATACAGACGGCTCAAAAACGTCAGAAGGCGTAGGAGCTGGGATAGTAGGGCCGAAACAAGGAAGATCCTTCCACGTAAGCCTATCCAAGGATGTCACAATTTTCCAGGCAGAAATAACGGCAATCCACTATTGTGTAGAAGAAATAATAAGGCAACAAAGAACAAATTGTTCTGTGGCCATCTTCATAGACAGCCAAGGGCGCTAAAGGCTCAATTCTAGACTAGTGTGGGACTGTGTGCGTGCTCTGAATACTTTGGGCGAACGTAGCACTGTTACGTTGGCCTGGGTGCGAGGGCACGAGGGTCACAAGGGTAACGAAAAGGCAGATGAAAGGGCCAAGCATGGCTCATCAATGCCATTCATAGGCCCAGAACCCTTCTGCGGCGTTGCAAAGGCGGTCACGAGAATGGCCACGGAATGATGGGTGGCCAACAAATCTCTAGAATGGTGGAGAAACTCACCAGGGCAGAGACAGGCGAAAAGGTTCATTGTAGAACATTCGCCAAAATTTACGGTAGACTTGATAAGCAAGGACAGAAAGACAGTCAAAGCTGTAGTAGGTCTACTAACAGGGCATTGTAAGCTAAATAGGCATCTAAAGCTGCTGGGATTGACAGACGAAACTATGTGTAGGTTCTGCCAATCTGAAGAAGAAACGTCAGAACACATTTATGTCGGTGTGACAGCCTGGCAAATGTGCGGTTCCCGGTAATAGGCAATGATAGGCCATTGCCAAGGAGCTACATGGAGGGTTCAGTCTCCAAGTTGCTAAACTTTGTGAAAAGGATAGGACTGGAGAATGTAATCTAAGGATCAGAAGAGGACCACAATAGATCTGAGAAGGTCGCAGTGGATCAGGCCGAAAGCCACCTCTAAGAATCTAATCTAATCAACGAAGATTAGTTTACGGTTGAAAGTGACCATAATACTTCGAAATATGGCAAAACCCCTTTTTTATTAGATTTCCTAAGAATATTGATATTCGTACGGAGTGGCTAAATGTATTTTTTATATAATTTAATTTTTGTGACAGTAAAGAACTTCATAAAAAGCATTCATAAAAAAATATATATCCTTCAAATCCTTCAGTTTAATAGCTGTTAGTAAGAAGTTTCACTTCAAATATGCGCACATAGTGCACACACAATTTTTTTTAAAATAAATTCAACGCGTTTATACTCAAAATACAAAATCTTTCTATTAACACCATTAAACATTTTTTAAGTAAAAAAAAGAACACACAAGAGACCTATATAGGTAAAAGAAAAAAAGATTTTTCTCTAAATTTCAATGTGCAAATTATTCTATAAAGTTTCCTACACGCAGCCTACCGAGCGTTGGCGCTAACTTTTTAGAGACGCCTTCTTCGAAAAACAAACTCGAACACAATAAACGTTATAAAGCATTCTCTTGGCTGTTGTGCCTTCAGTGCCGCTCGAGTACGGTTTTATTAAAACTTTTTTAATACATAAATACATAGATTTTAAGGTAAGCGAGTCTGTTGGAATGGTGTTAGAAAATTTCTCGGCAGCAAACTTGCCCCGTTCCTTGTTACCAAGGAGTTTTTAAATTAAAAGCCGTGTGACGTTGGAAGATGAAAAAAGAAGAGTTTCAAGCAGTTAGTATTATAAGATAATCCCAGAGATATACAGGGTGCTACAAATTCGGGGTACGGGCATTGCTATCTCGGAAACCGTAATAGATACGAAGATGGTTAAACTGGGGACAAAGTTGCCGCTTTGGGATGTTCACCAAGATGCCATCAAAAAAGTTTAAAAAATTTCAAGAATTGCTGAGCTTTTTGGAAAAAACGATTTTTTTGAAAATCAATTTTATTTTTTCCTATCGTTACTTTTTAGAAAATCAAAAAACTAATTGCATATTTTCATAGCCACTTTATTAGGGCAAACTGATAGTATTTTTAGATTTTCAAATTAGCTGATAATTTGTGAGGTATAGAGGCCAACTTAATTTTTTTAAATACGGACCTGCATTTTTTATTTCGAATTTCTAGATCTTCAAAGATTAGTTTGGCATGTGTTCTATTTTTTTTGTTTGTTCGATCTTACAGACTGGTATAAATTATATTTTTTACAGAAGGCTTTTATATTTTTTACAGAAAAACGTAATATTTGTCACTTCATTTTAAATCATGTTACGCGTTTAAATCTAATAAATAAAATTTACGTCAGGTTCTAAAAAGAATTTTTGTCTAAAATATATAACTAAACACGAAATAAAACGCAGAAATTATTGCTGTAGTTAGTTTTACACAACCGCTCGTCTAGTCCTTAAATCCCAAAGCGGCTTTATATTTTACCAAAAAATATACACCAAAAAATACGAAATTTCTCGCACCCTTGTTGAGAGCGACATTTTCTCAGATTTAGTCAAAGTTGCCTGGCAGTAGAATTTGAAATAATACCGATAATACCGAAGAAATAAAAATATTTATAAAAGAGTATGTTCTTAGGCCACTATTAGGCCAGTATTACACTACCAAATTTCTTTGTTAAAGATCTCTTATAAAAGATATTTGATGAACAATTTGACAGTGTTAATATTAAATATTTTATAAAATCATCTGGTCAAACTCTGATAAAATAAAAATTTTGACAAAGAAATTTGATGGTATAACTGGCCTCCATGTTAATTACATATCCTGAGGATTGAGCATTAAGTTTGTAGGAAATACTCGTAGCATTCGAACTGTACTTGGCGAGGTAGTTGTGACAACACTAGACAGTTCAACATGTGCTATGTGGCTTTTCAGTCCTTTCGTTAATCAGTCTATTCTAGAGAAGTTGGGACTGACTTGTGAATTTTGGTTATTATTATTGAATAAATCAGGAGAACAACTATTTAAACTAATTTTTACCTTTCTTTTCTTTATATTAAGTGGCCGTCTTATGTCAGAATCACTGTGAACTATAATGCTTAATGTGTTTGCACCCAATCTCCTATCCCTGTGCCCTGCACCAGCTTGTACAGGTCCTTGATAGGATGGGAGCATAGTTTCTCCAGTTCTAGCTCGGGTTCTAGCCTTGCTTTCACAAATAGAAAGTATCGCTTGCGATCCAGAGCCTCACAGTGACATATGGTCTCTGATGTTTCAGGATCTTTATCATAGAGCACTTGACAGCTTTGACTTGTATTTTGACTGTAAAATATTGTTAAAACTTTAAAATTATTTTTTTTCATATTTAAATTTGTCTTTTTTGTTGATAAATAGATGTGAAATAAAAGAAATATCTCAATATTTGTCTAAACCTTACTGTACTAGGATAATAAAAACGAGAACATCATGATGAAACATAATACTTTACTTTTCAAATGTTCTATTTACAAAATATACGAAAATTTTCACACAAATCCTGCAACGTTTCCTTCTTTATCTCCTGCGCCTCCTGGAGCGCCCCCTCCTGCGTCTGGACCTCTTCCTGCCGCGCCTCGCCTCGACGAAGCTGTCCGCCTGACTATCAGAGGACACGGACCTGGTGCGGCTGCACCTCTGCCGCGTCTCCTGCGCCTCCTGCGCGACTTCCTGCGCCTGCGGGCCTGCCTGGCCAGCAGGCAGTACGGCTCCTTCTCGGACTTGGTCATGTTCCTCCAGATTTCCGCCCCTTTGGATGAGAGCTCAGTGGGGGACAGGCCCATAGTTTTCTTGCGCATCTCGCGCAGGAAATTTAGGAAGGGGTTGTTGGTGATGCGGCCGGTCCTGGATATACCTTTACCATCGCGCTTGATCTTCACCGTACTGTCCACGTTCTTCGATTTACTCGAGGCTCGTTGCTTGGTCATGGTACACGTTCATTTGGTGCCGCAATGGATTCAATGTTAACGCTTTACCACATTATTTCAACTTTTAATTTTTGACAAAATGTTTTTGACAAAAAAACTGGAAATAATACTAATGTCAGATTTGTTTGGATGAGATTCAGCTATTTTCATGGCACACTGACGTGGTAAAGAAGGGTTATGAACAAAGGTTATGAAGTGTATTTTTCAGGTAAACTTTACATTGACATCTCTCTAATCAAAAAAATAAATTAGATTTTTATATAAATATCGAAATAATACCATTTATTCACTTACCAATATAGCGAACTCTGAAATTTGGAATACCTAACTACTCCTTATTGTGAACAAATCATATCTAAAGTATATTTTCTTTATTATCTCGGAAATTATATAATAATTACTTTTGTATCCCCTATAGATAGATGTCACAGAATGACATCTGTAACTTGAAAATAGTTCAAAATTTAAAATTAAGTTTTAGGGTATAATAAAGTAAAATTTCAATACTGTTTTGACTGGATAATGAAATATTTTTAATATACATGTAATCCTACTTGTACATATTGCTTAAAACTTTTGCAAAAAAAAATAAAGAAAAATGTCAAAAGTAACCAGGTGAAGTTGGAATGTTTATTTTTGAGAATTTATACACAAAGCGAAATAAAATAAGATTATATTTTTGAAGTGACTATCGGCCCTATTTACTGCGACCTTTTCCGATCAATTGTGGTCTTCTTCTGATCCTTCTACAGGCTACATTCTCCAGTCCTATACTGTTCAAAAATTCTAGCAACTTGGAAACTGAACCCTCCATATAGTTCTTTGCAAATAGCCTATCATTGTCTAGTACAAAGACCCCCATATTTTCCAGGCTGTACAAAATGTATCCTGTCGTTTCTTCTTCTTCTTCAGATTGACAAAACCTACACATGTCTTGGCTTCGTCCGTGAATCCCATCTGATCTTCAGATATATATTGAGCTTATAATGTTAGTAGACCCATTACAGCTTTGACTGTCTTTCTGTCTTTGCTAATCAAATCTAAGCGAAATACAAAACAAATATTGTACAAAAATTAAGAGATATATTGTTTCGAATTTCAAATATGTTATATAACAAAGGAGGTAGGTGTAAATATGAACTAGCTATAGGTTAGGTTAGATTGCTGGAATTTGGAATCATGTTTGATCCCTCACTCGGAGGCCTTGAACCCATTGCGATATCCTTGTATTATTGTGTGTACACCAAACCTTCCTCTCATTCTTTCTTTGCGTTAAAGCATTTCTAGCTCTTTGCAAAATTTCCGATATCGCTGATGTTGTCTACTGCTGCTGCTGCTGCTTCCTCTACTCATCCTATGCTACCACCATCGGAGAATATCGTAAACAACTAGTATATACAAATACATGAGTTTAAATAGCGAGAATACGAAAAAAATATTATTTAATTATTCTAAGTGTTAGGAAGTATAATTTGTGAAAGTTCTAAAAATAAAAAAGTAAATATTTTGATATCTTCAGAAGGTCTAACTTGTATTATAATTTATTATTCCAGTTACGACTACGGTAGCTAGCATAGTTTTAATCACCGGTTTTGCTAGTGGGGCATAATTTGGAATATTTCGGCTATAACGAAATTTTTTAAAGGTACATAATTATACTTTTAGAAAATGTTCAGAAAACATTTAATCACTAGTTGATTAAAAAAATATACCATTAATATTACAAATTATATTTTATCCTCTCATAGTTTATGTCTATTTATGTTTTTGATTATGTTTACTCACTTGTTTCGTCCTATAACGTATAACGTTATTCCTATAACATGCTTTAAAATTTATCTGTTGATGTTGTCTGCAAGTCGATATTTTATATCAACACCAACAGAAAACTTGATTTGAGTTTCCTCGTTTTCTCCAAAGATTAGAAAAGCTTCGCTAATAAAAGAGCATGACAAAATGCAAAATACATTTCGGTAAATTACACAAGTGCGGAGAGAGGAAGAGACTTGCAGAAGGGAAATAATTATGAACAAATAAACTTGGCCGTGTTTA
>NW_022145854.1:7287-26795 GCF_002938485.1 Sitophilus oryzae
AAAAGCATTCGATAGTCGTGGCGCGACGATAACCATTTAGTCGCACGGCGAGGTTGTCACATATGCTTTAGTATACAAATGAATGAATGATTTTATTCGAATAAAACCATTCGATAGTTGAAATCATTCATTCAGTAACCATTCGATAGTCTAATTCATTCGATAGTTCCCATCGCTACATAAAACCATAACCATGGTAAGCAACGGAATACACCCTAAAGGTACGAAATTCACGTAACATTGACATTTTTCATCGCTTTATCCACATTTGACTATTAGATACCTGAAAAATTGCGATGGTGCCAATATGTGCTCAAGGCTATCCAGAAAACGATTCGCACGGAAACGAGAATACCAAAATCGGCTGCTTGGCGTTCCGCTAATAGAATACTTTCGCTTACCGCTTTGAAACCGTAACGTTTTTATGTCAAATTTCTAGAATTCGGGCCCTGTGGCCTCTATAACAAGCGTGAATGAGCAGTGTGTGTCATTTTTCTGTGTCAAAGTTTTTTTTCTGTTTGTATACTTCATTATTACAGATGTTTTCTTTAATATCGTTGTTTTTGTTATCCTTATTAATGTTTATTAAAACCAGAACTGCATCATTACTCTAACGTTTTTTTTTAAATTTAGTATAGGTGTAGGGTTATATAACATTAAGACTATAGTCTCCATGCAAAACCACCTCGTCATATTGAAAAATAACATGAAAAAGTAATGGTAATTAAAAAATTGCAAATCATTGGTGCCAAATTGATTTCGTTCTTAAAAATTAACCAAGGTATATATGTTAAAATGAGACAATAAATAAAATGCTCAGCAGAAATGGGTCTGGCCGGAAAATGATGTTTTAGGAAAATTTACCCATGAAATAAGTAAAATTTAAGATAAAAACGGAGTTTACGAATTAAAGTTAAAAAATGATGAATACGATTTCCCCATTTTATTTTACAAAAAAATGTATTTGAAACTTTTTAAAGAACTTGAAAATCGCAAAATGACACAAATTATTCATTTTCAATAGTTTCTACGAATTCCTTAATAAGATTTTTTTTTGATAAGATTTTCTCTAATGAATTTTTAACTAGTTCACACACAAAATCGTATTGAACAAATTTCATTTCCAAGAATACTTAATTAAATTACTTTACTCTACTACTCGGTATAATAGAATTTCATTCCAATTTTCTAAGGTCTTCTACATGTTCTCTACTAATGTTCTCTACGAATGTTTTATCAAATTTTACACCCTCCTCATACGCGCGCCTCCTAATTTGAAAGTCATCAATAAAGGGCTGGAGAGACCGAGGCAGGCCCCTCAAAGGGATCCCTAAGGACTTCGGGTCTCGACTCTTAGGTGTAGAGGTATAATAAGCACGTATATTAAAGGTTTCCAGGGATTCTTAGTTAGCATTTCGGCTTGCTGTGGACTTAATGAGCTCCAAATCCGAATTGTAATTTGATTGGAGACGAATAAGACCGTAGTCTGAAGATGGGGAAGATTACGTTTGGATTTAGGGGAAACTTGTATAGTTTAAGACAAAACATATATACGTATAAAGGAATAGAATTGGGAAAGTGTGTACATTGAACAGGTTTCAAAAAACTAATACTTAGTTGACTATCTTATGAATGATTTAAAGTTAAGAAAATTACAAGTGCGAGTCGGACTCGTCCACCAAGGGTTCCGTATAAACACTATATTTTTTATGATTTAATTACAAATCTATAGTTTTCAATGTTTCTAAATGTGAAGAAACAAAATACCAAACCAAAATAGTCTATGTCTGTGTGTAGATTTCAAAATGAAAACAACCATCAACAATGTCGACCTCCGCCATAATTATTTTGTCTTAAAATCTTTGTTTTTAGGTTGTCTCGCACAAAAAATGTCTGGCAAAAGCAAATTCATCGTTTAATTTAATAATATATTTTCATATTTTTAATGTCCTTTCTATATATATCATTATTTGTTGCAACAAAATATTTTTGTTTGAAATATAGATTTTTATTTGTTTTTCTATATCACGGTTCTTTCAAATAAAAATATATATATATAAATTAATGTAAGTAGAACGCGTTCTTATGAGTTTAAAGGTTCACCAGCCGATAAAAACATATATGTTTAGTTAAAAACGCCAAATCACTAGCCAACATGGCGGAATTTTAATTCGTTATTTTATAAAATTGACATGGAGTCGGACACAAATCATCTACATTACACTTCTCAGTTTTGTCCTCGTACTACATAAAAGGAATACAAATAGAGTAAGTCTTGTCTTGCTGAAATCCGTGCGACATACAAAAATAAACGTGGCAACGCCGCTCCGCACCGTCCTCGCCGCGACTCGCCCCACCAATGTCATTATAAGTTTTGTCGTCAACGAGGTTCGTGCGTCGAGTGTTTTGTAAAGTGTTTTTTACGTGTTTACGGCGAAATGGGTAGAAACAGGTCCAAAAATGAAATTAAAAAGAGGCTGAAACGGAAGCAGAATCGCCTAAACCAACTTTGGGAGCGTTTAGAGGATGTATCAAGTAAGTATTATCAGTTTTTTCATAACCTAGGTAAAACAGTGCACATGGAAACGGGGGGGAGGCGTGTTTTCAGTAAATTATCGCCTCTATACTCTCTGGTTAACCATACTTTAAATAAAGAATTGCACAACTACGTGTGAATTTTAATATCTAACCTAACCTAACTCCTTGACCCAGTGGTCTTGCGAAGTATGGTTGACAGTAATATTTTGTTTGAAGGCCCAGTGGTCAACAAACTTAATAATTATGCGTTTCATTGCAGGCGATGACGCATCATCCTCCGGCAGTGATGATTCTTCCAGTGAAGATAATCACTCTGGTTCCGAAAGGGGAAGGCGGAGCCCAGTGAATCTCCCGCTTGAACCCATCGATAGCCCGGCGATAAATGCAGGCAGTAACAAACCAAACACCTCGGACGCAATAATTACCTTATTAGGTATATACAAAAGTTACCCAACAGTTTGGGAAACAATAATAAATGTAATTATTTATTATCATAGGTAAACAACCAAACCTTACCCAACAGTTTGGAGAAAACATTCACGAAGATATTGTAATGCGCTGGAGCGAATTTCTAAGAAAAGGGGTTGAAAAAGATGACAAAAAAGCTTTGATCGACAGTTACCCTATCGTAGGAAACTGTAAAGAATTACTCGCACCTAAACTAAACATGGAAATTGCAACATGTTTAAACGAAAGCTTGAACCGACAAGACATGTACCTTAGTAGGATACAAGACGAAATTGGGGTAGCCATCTCCGCTTTAGGGAAACCTTTAGGCAATTGCTTCCCTAATCCAAGCGAACAGTCTAATGAATTCTTAAAACCCAGTATTGATGCGGCGAAAATCTTAACTAATGTCCATCATAGCATATCTACACACAGGCGCCATGTTATTCTACCTCATCTGAACAGCTCGGTGAGGAAGATCATCGAAGACTACCCAATAGACGAGTTTTTATTTGGGGACAAGTTTGCGGAGAAACTGAAGTCATCCAAGGAAATACAGAAGACGTCCTCAGATCTTAGATTACAGAACCCCTCCACCAGTTCAAAAAACTACCAGCGCCCCAAATACAAGTCCAAATACAAGAACCAATGGAACTACAAAGCGAAGGGTCGGAACACCCAAGGGGTCTCATACAACCAAGCCCGGCTGAAAAAGAAAAGGACCCAATATTAATGGTGAGCATAAAAAATGATCCGCACATGTGTGTCGGCAAGACTAGATCTAGATTACATTATTGGGAAATGCTGACAAGTAACCCTCAAGTTTTAAGTTGGTTAAGGGGAATTAAATTTAACTTCATATCATCCCCCCCTACAAGACATTCCATTAAAGAACCTAAGTTAACACGGTTAGAACATGAAAATTGTAAAAAATTAATTGACAGCATGTTGGAAATGGGCGCCATTTCCCGTTGTACAAGTTCAAAAACACAATATGTTTCTTCATATTTTCTAAGACAGAAAACAAACGGTGAGTACCGTTTCATACTTAATTTAAAATCTTTAAACTGTCACTTAGAAGCCCCCCACTTTAAACTTGAGGATTATCGCACTGCCATTAAATTAACATACCCTGGTTGTTTTTTTACCCTAGTAGACTTAAGGGATGCATATTTTTCAATACAGATAAATGAAAAATATAGGAAATTTTTGCGGTTTTGCTTTCAAAACGAACTATTTCAATTTAATTCCTTACCTTTTGGTCTCTGTTCGGCCCCGTTCATCTTTACAAAGATAATGAAGCCCGTACTTCATTTCCTTAGAACACGTGACATAATCTGCGTTTGTTATTTAGATGATTTTTTCCTAATCAGCCCTACTATGGAGAAAAGCAAAAAAGACATCACCTTAACCCTACAAGTGTTGACAAATCTTGGTTTTAACGTAAACTACGATAAAAGCCAGTTAAATCCCAATAATACTTGTTGTTTTTTGGGCTTTTTCATAGATTCGAAAAACATGCGTCTTTCGCTACCCTCAGAAAAAAGCCAGCTAATCATATCTTTAATCAATGACGTGTTGTTAATACGTATCTGTTCCATAAAGCTTTTCGCTAAAATAATTGGTCACTTAGTAGCAGCCTGCCCAGCAGTAAGGTACGGACCACTGTATATAAAATCTCTCGAGGGGGAAAAGTATAAAGCCCTAAAGAGCGGAAAATCATACAATCATAATATATCCTTATCGCGAGGGGTCAGATCAGACCTTGAGTGGTGGCAGAATTCATTAGCATGTTCATATGTTCCAATTTTTCAAGGCAACTACGACATCACTATTTTCACAGACGCTTCAAACAGTGGTTGGGGCGGTAGTTGTAATAACGAGAACATTCACGGTTTTTGGCTACAAGAAGAATCAAAAAATCACATAAACTGGTTAGAATTGGCAGCAGCTTTTCATTGTTTAAAAGCGTTTACCAAGTCTTTTACACATATGAACATACTATTGAAAATAGATAACGTCACTGCCATAGCATTAATTAATAAAATGGGTAGCGTTAGACACAGAAAACTTAACACTATTACCAGACATATCTGGCAATATTGCGAATCAAAAGGCTTATATATTTTTGCAACATACATTAGCTCTAAAAATAATAAACAGGCAGATTCTGAGTCTCGCTGTAAAAATATTGATACGGAATACGAATTAAATAATATTCATTATAAACGCTTATGCCGCATTCATGGAACTCCGCAAATAGACCTTTTTGCCAGTCGAATTAACGCAAAATGCGCAAGGTATAATTCTTGGAAACCGGATCCGGGAGCATCGGGAACTGATAGTTTTACCACATGTTGGTCACAGGATTTCTTTTATGCCTTTCCCCCATTTAGCCTAATATTAAAAATGCTTAATAAAATCATAATGGACAAGGCAGAAGGTCTAGTCGTAGTACCATGGTGGCCCACACAACCTTGGTTCCCCCTGTTTAAGAGATTGGTTGTGGGGAAAATATTATTCTTTAAGCCAAGTAAAACCTTACTTTTATCGCCTTTCAGGAAACCTCACCCCTTATGGCGGACAATTACCCTGGCTGCCGGCCATTTATCAGGGAAGCCTTTGTAAAGAAAGGGTTTCCCGAAGAGGCCATTGCATCCATAGTAGCATCAGTAGCTGACAGTACACTAAAACAATATGACACCTGGTTTAAAAAATGGTGGGGTTTCTGTTGTGACATAAATCACGATAAATGGTCCTACGACCTTACTACCTTTATTAAATTTCTAAGTATACAAGTAGATAACTCTAACTCTTATTCGTCCATTAACGCGTGCAAGTCAGCATTATCCTTTGTACTCCCCATCGACACTCGAGATGAGGGAATAATTAAAAGATACTTAAAAGGCATTTATAACCAAAGGCCACCAAGGCCAAAATACAATACAACCTGGGATCCTCACCCAGTACTGAGTCTGTTAGAAAATATGTTTCCTTTAAGTACTTTATCCTTAGAAAAGTTATCACATAAGTTAGTTACTTTGTTAGCAATTATTACGGCGCATAGAGTACAAACATTCTCAAAAATTAGATTAAGTTATATAAATCAGTTTGATGATAGGATCGAAATACTGATCCCAGATACCGTCAAAACTAGCGGGAAAAATAAATTTCAACCTGTGCTAAAGTTACCATTCTTTAGAGACAAACCAGGGTTGTGTTTAGCATCTACGGTTTTATTTTATCTAAACACAACTAAAAGCCTCCGCGCCGATAATAATGATTATTTAATACTGACACACAGGAAACCTTATCATACGGCCACAAGCCAAACGATAAGTAGATGGATCCGCTCGACTCTAAAATCCGCGGGTGTTGATACAAGCAAATTTTCAGGCCACAGCACTCGGCATGCCTCAACTTCGGCCGCATACCGAGGCGGAGTTAACATTGAGGAAATAAGAAAATATGCAGGATGGACTGAAAAATCAAACGTTTTTAATAAATTTTATAATAAACCAATATCAACACCGGCGGATCTCTTTGCAAAAGGGGTCCTCCAAGGATCCAGTATTACCTGTTAAAATAAGAGTTCCTTACTTTAAGATTTAGTGCGTTCTGTTCCTTGTAATTACGTTATATACCTATATGTTTGTTACAATGTAAACATACAGTTTAATGGTTATATTATTATATTTCGTTACACACCTTTAAAAGGTGCCTTTCCTATAAATATATACAAATTACTTAAGTATATATTATACAAAGCTTATAGGGAATAAAGCTATTTTCTAGAGATCGTCTTTTCATTCTCTAAACAGCTACTCTATTTGTATTCCTTTTATGTAGTACGAGGACAAAACTGAGAAGTGTAATTAACAGATCAAATGACTTACCTGTAGGAAATTTGATCCTAATTACACGATCAGTTTTGTCCGAAGTACTACATAACCCACGCCATCTTATAAAATAATAACAGTGATAATTAATATTATGTATGAACCACATCACAACTATACCTAGAGCCTTGGTCACTCCCACCCCTCACAAGCCGATCTCTTATCAAAACTTATAATGACATTGGTGGGGCGAGTCGCGGCGAGGACGGTGCGGAGCGGCGTTGCCACGTTTATTTTTGTATGTCGCACGGATTTCAGCAAGACAAGACTTACTCTATTTGTATTCCTTTTATGTAGTACTTCGGACAAAACTGATCGTGTAATTAGGATCAAATTTCCTACAGGTAAGTCATTTGATCTGTTAATTATATCATATTTGTGTATAAAAAGAGAGAAACTATTGTTTCGAAAACGAATCCACAATAAATGGAAACCTTGTTTCCAAAATGTTCCGAATTAGTGCTATTTGTGTAGAGATTTCGAACTAGTCACCTGTCAACAACGCCAATCAAAACTTCTGGTCAAAGTAATTTAAAAAATTGTATTTACTTATTATAACACAATTAATATATAAAATTCTGGAGAAAAAGAGAAAAAAAAACGTTTGCTGGTAACATTTTTCTTCGGTCTCCTGTTAGGTATGAGTAGTGGCTGTTATTACATTTATTCCTAAAACAAATCGTCTCTGTAATGCTTATAATAAATTATAAAATCGCATAAGAAAAATATCTGTATTCTGTATTTGTACTCAACGTATGTCCTTCTTTCTGTTTTTTTAATTATTGTACTATAAAAACTTAAATGCAAAAACCGCAGATCAAAACCCAAACAATAAAGTAGTAAGGTTATTTTCCCACATTTTACAGTTTATCAAATAAATTATGGAAACATTTCAGGCACAAAAACGGGTACGAAATCTGTAAATGTGAGCAACATCTGTTTCTTAAAAGTTTCGAAAAATTTGTGACATTAAGATCTTTATTGTAATAGCATACGTAGCGAAACCATAGGTTTGGTAAAATATTTGGAAACAAAAGGCGATTTATGTTACGAAACATATGTATCAAAAATGTGACGAAACTGTTTCATACTGTTTCTCAGCGGAGATTTTGTTTCGATTTTGTGTCTAAACATGCTACTTGTGTTAGACCGTTGGAGGATTCCCATTCCAGGTTACGGATGGAGTCATCCAGGTTCTTGAGGTCCGCTTTGTTACAAATGCAGAATACAGGTATAGTGACAGTGAAAAAATAGGGGATAAAAATATATTTATAGATAATAAGTTATATTCCTAAAAATTTAAATTTAATCTAGTGTTTCGATGCCGCTACCGTTTCCCATCATCGAGCAAATTTAAAACCAACAACCCCTTTATTCCGTTGTATGAGCCGCGTTGCGGAACTTTTTATCTAATTTAATAAGCACAGTAATTGATAGAGGAGGTTCGTCTGAATATACGGCAACGGTGCGCATAAAAAGGACTCTGAAAAGGGGAGCTTTAACGAGCGATGAAATTTTCCCGGCCGCTTCAAAAGCTCGCCGAGCATGTAGATCCAAATTGAAATACCTATAAAGATGTTTGTTCTATTTTTGACGTTATAATTTCAATTAATTTGACGGGAAACACAATTAAAACGGACCACACACCGTACGACATGTCGGACAATAAGTTGTTTCAAAGTATTCGAGGCTTACAATTCCACAGATTTTGTTCAAATCTGTATTGGTCTCTATTAGAGATTCTTATCCCGAATAATGGAATGTGAGTACACAGTTTTATCAGTATCAGTATGTTTAATACTTTCACTAAGAGAATAATTGAAGTGCTAGGAAGTAGTTTTTTTTGTCAGTGCTTGCCAGTTTTGAGGAAATATCAAGATATTGGCTTCCAAAACTAATTCTTTCTATATAGTTACACTAAAATGTTATTTATTTCATGAATAACAGTCGCCTCTGTTTGATCCAGGATTATTCAGATTTTTTAGATCTATTATGGTCCTCTTCTCATCCTTAGGTTACATTCTTTTTAGTCCTATCCTTTTCAAAAATTTAGCAACTAACTTGGAAACTGACCTCCATATAGCTCATTGACCCTCCATATAGCTCCATTATCAATGCCCCATTATGCTATGTACAGAGAACTGCACATTTGCTAGGCTGATGCATTGACATAAAATGTGTTCGGTTTTTCTTCTTTAGATTGACAGAAGCTGCACATGCTTATTTAACTTACAATGCCTTGTTAGTAGACCCAGTACGTCTCTTTTGAGCCTCTTTCTGTCTCTTTTGCTTATTAGGCCCGCTGTAAATTTTGGCGAATATTCTTCGCATAGCTTTCGGAACTTTTTCACCTGTCTATACCTTTGTGAATTTCTTTTTACAATTCTAGAGATTTGTTGACCTCCCAAAGTTTTGTGGTCACCCCCATGACTGCTCTTGCAACGCCGCAGAAGGATTCTGGGCCTATGGATGGCATTGACGTTTGGCTCTTGGGGCCTTGTATGGCTTTTTATCGTTTCTGATACATCAGAATACCGTAACTCATATGCTAAATAATACACCTAATGTTTGTCGGTCTCCAGAAAGCTTACCATAGCGTACCTGTCACTAAACTGTGGGAACCTCTTAAACTAACCAGATTAAATCACACACTTATATCAGCAATACAAAAGATTACCAAAAATTCTTGTTCCTTAATAAAAACCGGAAATAAAATATTAAAATTATTTAAAATATGAAAAGGATTAAGGCAAGGGTGTTGCTTCTCATTAACTCAACGCCAACCAAGTTATAAAACAGTGGAAGAGCAGGTGTCTAATTGGTATGCCTAATTGGTATTGCTATACCTAATTGGTATTTCCAGAGCCCATGCCTCTGGGCATACCAATTAGTGAAGATTCTTGCTTATACACTTTGCAATTCGCTGACGACCAGGTTATTTGTGCAGGAGGCAAAGATGACTTGGAATATATGACATGCAAACTTAAAGAGGAATACCAAGTTTGGGGACTGGATATGAATATCACAAAAACTAAGTATCTCTGCATTGGATTGAATCAAACAGCAATAAAACTTGATAACGAATATATACAAACATGTAACGAATACAAATACTTAAGCGTTATTTTTGATAAATCCGGGAAAGACGATAACGAAATAAACTCGAGAATAGTCAAGGCCAGAAATGAAATAAAATGCATGAATAAAATACAGAGTAGTGATGTGTCGGCATTTGAGTAACGCGATTTTGGATCGGTATTTTTTTGTAACGTCGTGTCGCGCTGCACAACGAATCAGGAAGCTGTTACTGATGAACGACGATCATAATGACGACAAAATTATAAATTATTTTAATATTGGAATTTTTATTTTTTATTGGAACCGTAGTAACCGCATAGCGACGTGTTTAGCTCCAGCCGTCGCGCTCCTAGAGCCTTAGTTCCGCCTGTCGCGAACAGAAGTTACTGGTAACTGCTGTAACTGATTATTGACGCTCGACCTCAGCGGCGGCGTAACTTCGCTCCAGCCGTCGCCCTCCTAGCGCCGTAGTTCTGTCTGTCGCGAACAGAAGTAACTGATCCCTGCTGTAACTAGCTATCGATGCTAGACCTCGGCGGCGACGTACTTCGTTCCAGCAGACGCTGGAGCGCTTCTAAGGTTCCGGTTTTGCCTGTCGCGATTTGGTCAGTTACTATTAAGTCGCTACGTTACTTTCGCAATAGCGATTTTTGGTATGTACTAGGCATGGTATAAAATAGCGTTGTTTGAAAGATGAAACGCAAAAGCAAATAAAATAAAATAAAAATATTTTATTTTCTTTTATACATTTATATAAGTTTTATTGTTTATATATATTTTTAAGATTAGGTTAGAGCAATAAACAATTTTTTTTGACAGTGGTTTGGACTTTGTTCTTGATTTTAACATTAAATATATTATATTGCAATACACATAAATATGAGCCGTTGATTTTATTTAAACGAAAATTGATGGAAAATAACAAGGAATGTCATCGTTTTTCTAAAAATGAGATAGGTTGGCTATACACAATTATAAACTCGATATTTGGAAAATGAGTGGCGGATAAAAGTTACATTAATCTTCAAATATAGATAAGATTTTTAGCGAGGTCCGCGACACTGTGGAAGTCGGAACCTCAGTTACAAAATCGCGGTATTTTGTCGCGGTATTTTTCTGGAACGGTCGCTATTGTAACGCGACTCATGTGGAACCGGTATTCCCATCACTACTCTGGAGTAACGAAATAGGTAAAGACAGAAAACTGAGGATTTATGGTACGATACTCAAGAGCAATCTGCTATTTGGGGCGGAAACATGGAGGTTAACCGAGAATAACAAAAGAAAATTACTGGCGGTCGAAATGGACCCGATAAGGAGATCAGCACGAATAACAAGGCTGGATAGAGTACTAAACGAGACCATAAGAGACAAAATGGGTAGACAGAAAGACTGTATAAAAATTTTACGTTTATTTACAATTCTTTATAACAAATAATATAAAAAGACTGTTTGATATACCGTAATGGTAAAATCTATAGTGTTATTTTTGTTTCAACAGTAATTCAAAATCTCATCTTCGTGCGTCCTCATATCTTTCATCGTAATTTTCATCTACATATTCGAGTTTAAATTTAAACTGCTACCTCTACTGCCACTGCCGAGAAAATGTACAATATAATTTTAGCATTTTCCAGGATGAAATACTCGGGTTTGAACGCTTAAAAAGACGCATGAGGATTTAAATCGTAGAGATATCGGTTAAATAGAGCATCGAAATGATAGTAGTGCGGAAGCAGTTTGTTTTACAGCACATCGTTTGCAAAATCGCGGAATTTTGCGGCTATTTAATAGCTTATGATTAGCCGAATCGTAAGAATTTACTGCAGAATATCTTTTCCGTTTTTTAAATCCAGCATTTCACTGTAATTCAGTGTGATTAATATGAGAAATATGTTCAGAAATCACGAAATGTTACTTGGAAAGTTTTTTTTTCATTTTTAGAGTTTCGTACCCTTTTAGGATCATTTTGTTGTCTGTCCGTCCGTCTGTCTGTCAAGACCCATTATTTGGGAAACGCGTGGAGGTATCGAATTGAAATTAAAACCATATACTCAGGTCTACAGGATAACAGGATACGGCCGTTTGTGCCGCAAAAAACGTTTATTTCGACATTTTCAAGGGAATCAGAATTTATAGGTTATTGTCCGTTGATCCAGAACTGTGATATTTGGCAAGTAATACAGTCTTATACTACAAGTAGGTATAGGGAAAAATCTGAAAATTTTACATTTTTAATTAGATCATAAAAAATAGTGTTTATGGGGAATTCTCGGTACTGGGTTACACTGTACGTTGGAGGTGAGAATTCCAGTTCCTTGGGAGGAACTTCCTTTCTTAATTTTAGGTACCTAAAGTTAAACATCCCATAAAATATTCAAAGAACAAACTAAAAATCAAAAACAGTATCCATGACAATTTTCTGTGGTAATTACGCCGGCTGTGGCAATAGACTATTATATCTCGGATCTGCCGACTGAATAAATTCCCGTGAACTAGTCTTTTAATTAGTTCCTCTAGTTCCTCTCAGTCCTTTCGGTCAGGTACAGGTAACATACGGCTGGCACTCTCCACTCCCGTCTAGCATCGGGCTACGATCGCGTTGGCCGATCCGTCGCCGTCGCATATTATCATATATCGGTCATAGTTTCGATCCCGGAATAGGTCCTGAGGAACTAGTTCTTTGAGAAACCGGGAACCAGTTCCTTTCATTCCCTAGTCGGAATAGTTCATTGGAACTAACTCGTTCACGAACTATACATTTCTACTGTACGTACCTTACACAGGTAAACTGTTTATATTTTAATTCTTATTTTCATTCATCCAGAAACAACTTCTTTTATTATATTAACTGTCCAAAACATCATTAACACAATTATCAATACAAAAAACATCGCTCTCAAGACATTAAACGCTTCACCAGTCTCAATTTTCACCCTCTATCACCTGTCTCATCAAATATTTAGAGCAGCGAGGCACTGTCGAAGGGGAAAGACAACCACTGCTTCCCTTAAGAGACGCCACAGCCTTTTATTCGCCAAGAATGATGGATTTCTGCGAGAAAATGGAGTTGTGTAAGCGACAGCAATCCTCAGAAAATGCATTTAGAGGTATTTTACCCTTTAGATGTCAGCGGAAAAAGGTTTTAGTAGAGTTTGCGAGATTTTAGAGTATTGGTAAAATCAGTGTATTGTCAGAGGCCTGTCTGGGTAAATAAATGTCTGACGATAAGACTATCTAAATTACTAGAAGAAATCTTCCGTCAACTAGACTAGACTAACAAAGGATTAAAAATAAATGGAGTATAATATATCTTAACCATGTAATTCACTGATGACATTGTCTTAATTGCCAGTGATCCTGAAGAACGACAAGCAAAATTTACGAATTAAATACAGCCACCAATAAAGTAGGTCCCAAAAAACAAATTTATTAGCTTAAAATAAAGTAACGTACATACAACGAACTGGTAGGGAGAAAATACATTCTAATAAATATCACAACACTTTAAATAGTAAAGGAATATACATATTTGGGATCACTAATACACGGCTCAGGATCTCCCTGACAAAAGAATTAAGTTAGCAATCCGGAAGAAACTCAGTCATATTCAAATCTGGAATATTACTTTATCTAAAGAAGAAAACATTCGATCAATGTGTACAACCAGTCATGACCTATGCATGCGAAACCTGTACACTTATAACTGACATCATAAGGAAACTGCAGGTCGCACAATGCTCGATGGAACGAAATTTGCTGGGAATAACCAAGAGAGACCGTAAAAGAATAGAGTGGATAGGTCAAAAGACCCAGGTAATAGATGTCATTTACAGAATCAAAATCCTAAAGTGGCAATAAGCAGGACACCTGGCAAAAAGGACTGACAACAGATCGATCACAAAAATTATAGCATAGTACTATAACACGAGGAATGAGGAAAATGCATGTTTTTAAATAATGGTTTTAAGAAATAGTTCATATAATTACAAATTGAACAAAAAAAAATCGTTGAAATCGGTTAAGAAATGCCTCTAATATAAAATAATTAAATATTGTTAATTTAAATGGCCGGGCAAACGCTCTCTACCGCGCCTTGCCGCTGTGACGTCACCCGCCGTTCTTCTGGTTGAGTGGAGCCAGACGCATGTTTATTTTACACAGTTTGCTTTTAAACGCCGTTGAATCCGAGTCAAAATTTTAGTTATTTGTATTAATTAATACATAATTAGTAAGTAGTGATATTTAGAAGTAGTAATGGATAAGCGAAAACAGAAAAAAATGGTTTGAGAAGGCCATGAGAAGAGATGAAAAGAAAAACGTTAAATTACCCTCTATTTTTACGATTTATTGTTGTGAAGATCATTTTGATGTAAGTTCATATATTCATGTATATTGCCTTATATATGTAGGTACATGAAATTTGAATGTGCAGGGTTATTCATTATATTTTGACATCCACATACAGCCTTAACTGCAAGTTTTAGAAGAAAACATTAAATAATAAAGTTGCATGGTTTTTCATATACTCTCTTTTAAAATTAATTCTAGTTATACAGGGTGTCTCAAAAAGGTGGTCCAGAAAATAGTAGGTATTTTTCGTAAAAAAACAATCTTCAAAAATAACAAGGGTAGGGGTGTCAATATATAAAAAAAACTGTCTTTCACATGCTATGCTCTGGAGCTATTTTTCCACGTACTAAACAAATATTTTTGTCTCTTTTCACTTCTACATAACCTACAGCATTATCTCCATACGTCTCCCTACCTGATCTGAAAAATAAGTTTATAACATTAATATTTATAACTATATAAAAGTTCGTAACAGTAGGTACCTACTTATACTTAAATATGCCTCAGTACTACAAAGAATAAATGTTACATACCTCTCTGTTTTTTTCCTCGTAATTCAGCACCAATAAATTGGGAATTTGTATTTATAAAAGCAGCCAACATAAAAGCATCGACTTTTGGCAAGTTATCTGATTGTGCTTTTACAAACCCGGAATCTGCCATTACTTAAAAAATTCTCAGAACACACAACACATACAAATAATAACTGCACAAAAAAGCATAAAAAGCTCCTTCAATCAACGCTAAAAGCAACAAAAATGTCTTAGTACGCCACCTAAATACGTACATAAACGGAACACGTCTGGCTGCTGCTGGCCATCGCGCGTCGACGAGAACGGCGGGTGACGTCAGACCAATAGAATACCGTTTCAATTCGCGAGGCGTCGTTTGCGTTATCCATAGTATTTTAATGGCCCGTTTTATAAAATTGGGGTACTGCTTTCAAGAAATTTTTTTTTTGCATTTACACATATTTATTCTAATAAATTGAACAGTTTCTGGCCAAAAATAAAATATAAGCATCAGGAGGCCTAGAAGAAGAACAAACCTAAGATGTGACCAGGATATTACGAAATTAGCTGGGATAACTTGAACCCACATAGCTAACAATAAACAACAATAATGCGCTTGGTTAAAAAGAAATGATCGAACTATTTTATGTGAGTGAGGCTACACCATAACTGGAAATGGTTGATTTGCTGGAAATGATGATGATGACTGAGGAAATATTGGTATATTTTTATTACCGTTTGTTACTAATCTTATTTACGTTTAAGGACATAACCTGGATGGAACAGACTTTGTCTATGTCCGGCTATTACCAATTTAAGGTTGATTCTCACTATACCTTCCATATCAGCTCCCTTTCGTTTCCCTTCCATTTACATAAAATATTATATCATGTAAATGAATAGGACAATACTCACTATCCGTTCCGTTTCCCTTCCGTTCCATATCCCTTCCTTCCATAATTTTTTTTGGCGAACGGACTGAAAGCGTATCGGAAACAGCGCTATCCAAGTTCTTCCATTGGTGCCAGCTCCGTTAACATTTTGCTGATATTTATTTATTCATTAACCTCTTAATTAAATCTATTACCTTTTTCAAAAGATACAAATTTTTAAAACAAAACTTTCGTAATGCTATAAATTGTACAATAAAAAGTATGGAACTGATACAGAACGGAAGCTTACGTATAGCGTCAATATAATAAAGAATACGGAACGGATATGGAATGGATATGGAATGAAAACGGAAGGTATAGTGAGAATCAACCTGAAGCTGGAAATGATGATGATGAATGGGATAATATTGGTATAGTCTGTGAAACGAATAACTTTAAATTTGACAGTTCCCGCTGGCTTTTCTAATGCAGAGAGAAACTAATAAATAAAGTGAGAGGGCTTGTGGGATAGGGCATTTCGTAGACAAGTTTATTTTGTCACCGAGCATCCCAGACGCGCATAGCGTTTAGGCGATCAAAAAAGGAAATTTTCAACTTTGCAAGTTAAACATTTGACAGGATTAATTAGATTGTCAGTAGTTTTTTCTATTTCTTAGTTCTAGAAGGAGATAACTAAAATCTGTTGATAATCGGAGCAAATCGGAGTAATAAATTGTTTTTAACTGAATGTGCCTGTTCTTTTAGCTTGTGAGAAGAGATTATTTCAGATTCCACGATTATTCGGCATTTTTGTTTTGTGGTTGAGACCCAGACAAAACGTTTCCTTTAAAAAGTAAGTTTTATCTCGGTAATTATTTTAACATACCTAATAGTAATAGTGAGTGCACATAATAATCGTACATTACTAATTTATTTTTTAATTTAAAACATCACATTCTTTTCTGATACCTATGGAACGACTAGGTATTATACCTGGTATTATTTCCAGTAATACAAATTATTTTCTTTAACTGCTAGGTTCTTGTTATAGAATAAAGACATTGAATACCTTCGGGATACCTACTGACACTCTGTGCGAGCTCCCAACCGTGCTTTCCTGTTCACTACCAACCAAGTTAGATAAAAAAAGATACTGAAGATTGCAGCCGGAGTTGGAGTATGGAGTATAATAAATTATTATGTTCCTACACAGTATTTTATTTATAGGTTTTAATGCTTTAAAGTATTAAAACATTAAAGTCTAATAATAAATTTTCGTTGTAAACAAAATAATCTAAAAAAACTACGAATATTTCTTATTATAAACTTGAAAGATTAAGATTCGGTTCAAATATTCAAATTTTAAATTTTTGGCGCCAGTATTATAATTAATTCAACCTACTATATCGATAATGCGCTCACAGTTCGGGTTAGACGCCAAAGGCCGCGCCACTAACACAGTCTTCAAAAATTAACGTTGATCGGTCTCTCTCGAGAGCGAGTGCGTCATCGCAAATCGCTCCGCCCACTCATTTTATTGGCTACTTGCAAATTTGTTGAATTTTTATTGATAGGACGCGTCGTCTATTTTTTTACGCAAAAAAATCGAGAGAATATCGTTTTCCCTCTCACGGATTCCCCGTAGCTACAGAACGGACGGACGCACAGTACATTATACTAACATGTAATAGCATTCGTAAAATTCTACTTACGTATGAATGTAACGAAACTCTCAACAAATGAAAGTCTTAACAAAGTTCAAAAACAATATACCACAAGCACCACAAACTTAATCCAAGAGAACACTGTAAACGCTATAAAATCAAGAAAATACAATTAGTTAGGTCCTAAATTAAAAATACCAAAAACACTAATAAAAACACTGCAAAATGCGGCAATTAACCTTCAATACGTGTCTGATATTTAGAAATGTCAAAACATCAGTGGCAAAATATGTCTTTTTGCGGACGACACTAGCTTCACTTGGAGCAACAAGGACATCGCGGCACTTCATAGGATTATATCAAATGACTTAATCACCATTAAATCTTGGTGCGATTCGAACCTCCTGAGTCTCAACATTTCTAAAACTAAGGCTTTGTCGTATAAAAATATTATATTTGTCATGCTGGTAAAAAATAACGGTCAAAATTGAAAATTATTCATTTTATAGACTATAATATATTTTTATTACCTACCGTTTATTACTTATCAAAAAACTTATTTAGATTTTAGGACATTTTTTCTATGGAACAGACTTTGTCTATGTCCGGCTATTACCAATTTAATTGGATGTTTGGCAGCGTCGTATATAATTTGCGGATTATTAGTGGAAAGCGCTAATTAAACGACCGATTTGTCGCAGTTTGATGGAGCGAAAATATTAAATAAACTGCCCAATCCAGTTCGACACCCGGATTCATTAAATATAATGAGATACATTTCACACTAATTTTTAGTTGGAAAGTTCTCAACATTTTTTAGGTCAAATTTAAAATAGTCGAACAGGAAAATTCTGTGCGGATTTTTTTTTCTTTGCCTAAAATTCTGTAATTTTTCTTAAAGGGGCAGTTTAGACTCTGAAGCAATTTGTGCAAATTGGTTTGCTCAAGCAATTTTGTACAATTTTTACAAAAATATGTAAAAAAGTTCCTATAAACATATATAGGTATGGAAATGCATAGTTTTTGAGTTACAGGATGTTTAAACTTTTTAAAATTTGTTTTTTGGTAATTATCTTAGATACCATTATTTTTTTATTAGAAATTGCTGTAGGTTGGACTAATAGTAATAATAACTAATAGTAATAATATTTAATAATAAATTAGGTAAAATATACAATTTATTAATTTAATTTTATTAATTCTGATTAATAAAATTGCGGTTATCTCATGGAGGCCGAATTCGACAAAATATCAAGAGATAATTTTTTATTGGCATTAAACGGCCTACAAAATTTTGATATCGAAAGAAAAAAGTCAGTGGCGCACATGTTTTTTTTTTTTAAATATTCTAGTGATAACCCGTATGCACGTCCCTGATGTATTTATCGACACTTTTATAGCATTAAAATATGTATCACTTATAGTAACATTTACCCTCAAAATTTCAGTCGAATCACTAAAAGTACTTAGAAGAAAATTATAATAAATCGAAAGATTATTAAGATTTTAACACCCTGTAGCTATGAAACAAAGTAGAATCGGACCTATGTTGATATGAAAAATAAATCTTATGTTTACGTGAGGAATCTTCCCACGAGAGATGGCATAAGTTTTTTGAAAGACTGTGTATATTTTTGCTATTTTGCTATTATTTACTATTTGTTACAAATAATTAGGACACGCCAATTTGGCGCTGAGTTGTTTCAGAAGCTCATTTGATATTTTTGTTATTAAATAATTATTCAAACTTATCTATCTTTATTAGAAATATTTTAACAAATTTAGTAACTAATAACATTTATTAACAACGTAAACCAAAACCAACAAATTATTGAGTATACTCTACATTATATTTTTAGGCGTTTTAAATAAAATCAGAACGGCACTGATAAACTGGAATTTATAAGTCAGCCATATTAATCCACTCGCGCTCTCCTTAAATTTATTGATATGTTTCTAAACAAACTTAACCAAAAAAATAATTTTTTCAAGATATTCTCTACTTATAGATAGTATTTTCCAAATCTGCCTTATCACATGGGTTTGCAATTCCTTCTCGGTTACTCGGTGATAGTCGGGAACACTCCGGAAATCCCGATGGAACTGTCATTTCGGGAAAAATCAGACCGGAAGTGCATCTTGTTC
>NW_022145855.1:0-66306 GCF_002938485.1 Sitophilus oryzae
TCTCTTTTAAAATTAAGCAACATTTTTCAAAATTAGTTAATTTTGATTTTGCCTTAGAAAAAAAATCATAAAGGTCTTAAATACAGGGTGTCCCAGAAATAAGTGCAAGTATTTTAACTGGTAGTATAGTTCAACCCCAGAAACACGCCTATGAGTTTTTTTGCGAAATTTTTTTTTGAAAATTCGGAATTTTTGGAAAATTTCTTTGGAATTTTTTTTAGTTTTATTCAAGAAAACAATAATTTCTTCATAATATGGCAACATAGGTAGTAGATTAAATTTTCAAAAAAGAAAATCCAGAAAAGATCCAGTAGTTCTCAAAATTTTCAAATTAAAATAACACGGTTATTTTGGACTTATTTGAAAAACGGTAAAGAGAAAATATGTTTCTTTTATCGAGATGTACCACCACTTAAAATACTTGCACTTATTTCTGGGACACCCACATAGTAAGTATACAGGGTGTTCCTTAATGACATGCTAATATTTAAGGGGGTGATTCTTGAACCTATTCTAAGAGAAAAACTTCGTATGAATGTGTGTCCTAAACATCTTAATTTCTGAGATACAGGATGGAAAGATTTTCTAAAAAACTTTTTTTTTAAACTCTGATTTTATTACAGATATCTTTATGAAACATAATACACGTGTTCTATGCACCAAAATACCTTTTTTGGTGTACGTATACAAAGAATTTTATTTATTTCAACCAGTGCCTTCCATACGGGTTTTATATTGAATATTTTTGGAGAAAAAAGTGGCACACCACTGACTTCTCTTAAAATAAAAATGATTTTTAAAATATCCATTCATTTCTAAACATTTTTTGTCTCTTGATTTTTTTCGTCCGGCCCATAGTTTTTGCTTAAAATAATTAAAGTCAGTTTACTTCAGGGTCAAATCGCTGAAAATCTGATGCGGTGACTGTTGTGGTGTTGTGACTATCATTTCTGCATCGGCTGAAATAAAAATTAAGAAGTAAAACTTTTTTTTGTATGTCAAAATAAGCATTTTTAGGCATGGAAGACGTGCATCAAATATAACATCAGAAATATTTTGAAAAAAAATTGAAAATTTTACCACTGTATTGAAAAGTTAAGATGTTTATACGGTATATAATTTTTTTCTTAGAATAGGCCCAAGAATCACCTCTTTAAATATAAGCGTGTCATTAAGGAACACCCTGTGTATTACTAAGTAATATAAACACACCGGAAAAATCTAGGGATATCATTTTATTAAAGTTAAAAATAAATGTTTTAAATAAACAACCACATATTTGTAGGCCGATTCTTTCTAATTCGATTGAAACGAAGTAGCCACACTAGTTATTTCTAAATTTGGGATATTTGCAGAAGTGTTTGTGCATTTTTTGTCAAATGAATAAAAAGCACCTAGCATCAATTGTTCGAATTTAACCTGTACTGGCTATGTTTTTATGACAACTGGCCAGAATCCATTCAAATAACTCTGTTTAGTATTAAACGACATTATGGAGCGTAGACATCTTAACAGACACGAAATGCTAAGGGCCATGGGTATGCTCGAAGCTGGAATGCGCCAAATCGACGTAGTTTGAGCATTAAATACAACGCAAAGTGTAATATCGCGATTAAGTGCACGCTACCGTGAAAGTGGTGATGTTGCTGAAAGGCACACAGGGCGACATCGCATTACTACCCCTCAGCAAGATCATTTTTACAATTAAATGCTCGACGCCGACCGACTCTTACAGCACCAGAGCTTAGTTTAATTTCTCCAGGAAAACACATAATGTAACCGCCAGTCCTGACACTGTCTTTCAATAGATTAAGAGAGGTCAACTTAAGAAGCAGACGTCCCTGGAGAGCTCAACCCTTAACGAGAGGAAATCGAGAGGTATGATATAGTGTGTGTGTCAAGATCATGTTCAGTGGTCGAATGATCAATGGGCCAATGCTCTCTTCACGGATGAGTCACACTTTGGAATTCATCCGGATTCGAGAAGGCTTAGGGTATGGAGAGAACCGGTAAATCTTATTCGGTTGGATCATGTTCAGGAAGTGCACCCTTATCAAGGTGGAACAGTTGTGGTCTGGGGAGGAGTCCAGTTAGGCCGAAAAACCGATCTCGTTTTTCTTGAAAGGTTTCTAACAGGAATCACATATCGTAATTCAATTCTTGAGCTTGTCGTGTTACCATATGCCAATGATTTTGGGAGAAACTCCATTCTCATGCATGACAATGCACGGCCTCATCCAGCCAGAGTGGTAAGTGAGTTTATCAATGCTCATCAATTAAACATCTTACCCTGGCCGGCACAATCTCCTGACCTCAACCCCATCGAGCACGTATGGGATGCGGTCCAAAGACAAATTTTGAGAATCGGTAAGCCTCGTGAAACTCGTAGGGATCTGGTTCAGGCCGTGAATGCAGCGTGGCAGGCTGTACCTCAAGAAGAGATCGACAACCTGATCAGGAGCATGGAGAGACGATCTAGGGCTGTAATGAACAGTAGAGGAGGCCATACCCTTTATTAAGTAAAAATGGTTTTATTTTTTTTTTTTTTAATTCACAGTTTAGAATAAAAAAAAAATGTGTGTATTTTTTTTGAGTTCAATAAAATCAAGTAAATTTGAAAAATTCTTTGCAAATTTCGCATTTTTATTTCCAATACGTCCTGTAAACTATTTGTTTATTTTAATTTTATTATATCAGAAATGCAAATAATAAAATTACTGACGATGGCTGATAAATTGTAATATCCCTAGACTTTTCCGGTGTGTGTATTATTCAAGCCTCCGATATAGTAAGATCTACCTAAAAGATCTTTGTCTGAAAAAAAAAGAAAGTTTTACATTTCCATACTACTACTTTTAAAATTAAACAACAAAGTTTTGTTGCTAAAAAATATGCACCTTTTACAACTCACTATATAAAATAACGGATCGTTACTTCTGTTGACTAATGGCTTTATCATAATGCTGTTCAATTGTCACCGAAAAGGAACTTGCGATTATAGTAAATTTTCTCAATTTGCTTTTATTGGCCATTCAAACTGTTAATAAAAACGAGGATGCGATAGATTGCAGGAAGCTAGAACGACTTAAGAGATTCGAAATACGAATTGCTTCTTATATATTATTCATAAACTTTAAAATTGCATATACAGGGTGGCGCCTCTCATACGACGCGGAGGCTGCAAGGAGAACTACAGCTTGTATTGAACAGAAATTTTGTGAGCGTGTGCAGGTTGATTTCTATGGTTGATTTAGAGCATTTTTTAAAAATATAGATAGCTCTACAGGGTGTCCACAAAAAAAGTTACACATGAAAGTTTTGTTTTTAGTAATTTAACACCCTATATTAATTGATTTTTGGATTCTAGGAGAAAAATAAAGGTGAAAGAGAGAAGAAGAACACATTTAAAGTTTCAATAAATGCTACCTAAATTATAATTTATCCGGTATAGCGTATTATGTAGTTAAAATATCTATTGTACTTATAAAATTAAAATTTGAGCCGAAAAGTTATACAGGGTGAGAGAAAATTGATATTGAATACTGGCCACACTTAAAAGCAATTTAGTCTTTTATTTTAAATAGAACACCCGGTATATTATTTCATTACTTAATGTGGAATTCATATATCTTTAAAATACTATTGAGGTTGCCTACTTTTTAAACAACGATTTTCCTAGATATTTTCATTTTTATGATTTTGCGTCTGTACATCTTTATTATTTGATAAATCAATAGTATAGCGTTTAACGCCTTGGGAGTAGCAAGGTACAGCTTGCCACACTAGAGCCGTTCGGTATACAAGGAAGGTAATGTGGCTAGCACTACGCTTCAACCGCCTATTATTACCTCAGGATTGTGAATCCCAAGTACTCATTTAAGGCTGAGTCGACCTAGGTACCCAAACTATTTTTATTTTAATAAAAATAGTCGGCTGGATGCAATGCCGGGTGTAGGAATCGAACCCGCTACCTTGAGAATGGTAGACGAGAGCCTGCACCTCTATTTTGTTAATTTAACAAAAATTAATGTTACGAAATGTTAAAAAAGATACACGTTTAAAACATATTTTAATTATTACAGAATTGAAACTAGATATAAACGTATATAATTATGTAGGTAACAAAAATTAGCTAGATGAAATCAAAAACTTAAAATTCTTCCATTCCTGTTCCCTGCATAAAATGATACTCTTTTCAAAAGATCATTTCATGTTAAGAGGCATATGTGAAGTTCTACTTCGAAAAGCAGCCACAATAATTTCTTTCATGTTATCAACAATAGTTGAGTCGAGGTCGAGTTTTGAAAACATTGTCTTTACCATATCCCGATAAAAAAAGTCCAGACTAGATAAATCGAGAGCATTTAAGTATTCTATTAATTATTGGTGAATGCACACTGCAGTCCCCAACAATCATATCAATTTTCTCTGATATGAGATCTGTTTTCATTTTCGGAAAATTTTTGAGTATTCTTTTGTTTTAACTGACACAAATTGTTAACTAGTTGTTAAAGTTAAACTAATTTGACATCTATGTTGAAGTAAGGTCCGACATATCACAGCCACATAGATTTTACCAAATAATAAAGATCTACCGTCACTAAATCATAAAAATAAAAATATCTAGAAAAATCTTTGTCTGAGGGGTAGGCAACCTTAATAGTATTTTGAAGAGACAGGAATTCCTTATTGAATATGGGAATAATATACTGGGTGCTCTATTTAAAGTAAAAAAGTAACTTGCTTTTAAATGTTGACCAATGTTCAATATTAATTTTGTCTCACCCTGTATAACTTTTTGGGTCAAGTTTTAATTTCATTTAGACTACAATGGTTATTTTAACAATGCACAACACATATTAGACTATAACGGGTAAATTACAATTTAGGTAGCCTTTATTAAAATTTAAAATTTGTTCTTCATTTTTAGAAAATGTTAATGTATGTCAAATGTCAAAAACCTTACATTTTAGCCACATACTCTAACTCTAATGAAACCCACCTTTATGTTTCTCCTAAAATCCGAAAATCAATTAACATATAGGGTGTTCCATTAAAATATACAACTTTGATGTGTAACTTCTGCAATATTTTTTCAAACGCAAACATTTCTATTTATGGCGTCCAACGTGGAGCCTATATCTTGCATATACGGCCAAATTTATATATCGCTTAGGGAGGAGCACATGTAGTAGAGCTGTATTACCGATATTACATTTTAGTATAACAGCAAAGACAAACATGATAATCAATTATTTTAGATTTTGAAATTTAGGTAATATTTTCATATTATATTAGATAAGTTGCGAATATTTTGGCACACATTGTATAAACAAAATATCTATTTTAGTTCTATTCAGTACTTCTTCTGAACATAATAATAAACAGATAAATCAATTATCAAAATGATTAGTATTTGTATAAAGCTCTGTATGTATGTAAATGAAATAATCTTTAATAATTATGACAAGTTCGTTAATATCTATATCAACATCGGCCGTATTCAAAGCTTCAAATGTCATTAATCATTTTTCTCTCTCTTTCGTACGTACCTACTATTGATACCGTATACGAATTTAATAAAATCGCAGAACGCGGTCCATATGGTGAGATTTCCGCCCAGATTACAACATAACAGTGGACGATAAATTAATATAATCCATGGCGACGATGATAACCATGTCGCCTCGTTCTCTTTACAGTCTCATAATAATAATTAGGCCGTAATTATGGTCATTGTAAAGCTTTGGAGTCTTGTAACGTAAACACAGAGACCTGGACCTGCGAGAGGGATGGGGCCTACTATACCAACGATGTGGCCCTAAAACTGTTAGTTGGGGATAATAAATAAGAGTTTTGTTGGTAATAAAATTATGAAAAATGATTTTTAGGTATTAAAATATTATCCAATAGTAAAAAGAGAAGTCTGTTTAGGTAAAATTCTAATGCTTCCAAAACTAAAGCAGGATAAGGGATAAATGACCGAAAAGTAAATACTCCGAACCAATGGGCACCTACCCCCGCATCCTTCGGGCAGAAATCTACGTTATCGATAGATCCGTACAACTTATCATAGATATGAACTATCGGAAACAAGAAATAAAAAATAGATAGTCAACTAGTACTAAAAGCTATCAACTCAGTAACCATCAATTTGAAGTTGGTCAAAGAATGCCTAGAGAAGCTGGTCGAATTAGGCAAAGAAAATAAAGCCATCCTACACTGGGTGCGAGCAAACTAAACACTCCACTAACTGGACCAGAACAGTTCTGCTTCCTAAGTGGAAACCAACTTAAAACAGAACTCAAGAACCTGGAAGACACCATCTGTAACCTGGAATGGGAATCCTCCAACGATCTAAGACACTCTAAGAATATTCTTAACACCTACGACCGAGAAAAATCAAAAATTTTCCTTGATTTAAGTAAGAACAACCTGGTATACAGACGGTTCAAAAACGTCAGAAGGCGTAGGAGCTGGGATAGTAGGGCCGAAACGAAGATATCCTTCCACGTAAGTTTAGTTCCAGGCAGAAATAACGGCAATCCACTATTGTGTGTAGAAGAAATAATAAGGTAACAAAGAACAATCGTTCTGTGGCCATCTTCACAGAACAGCCAAGCGGCGCTAAAGGCACTCAGCTCCGCGGGAGGTCAATTCTAGACTAGTGTGGGACTGTGTGCGTGCTCTGAATACTTTGGGCGAACGTAGCACTGTTACGTTGGCCTGGGTGCCAGGGCACGAGGGTCACAAGGGTAACGAAAAGGCAGATGAAAGGGCCAAGCAAGGCTCATCAATGCCATTCATAGGCCCCAGAACCCTTCTGCGCCGTTTCAAAGAGCGAATACGAGAATGGCCACGGAACGATGGGTGGCCAACAATTCTCTAGAATGGTGGAGAAACTCACCAGGGAGTAGAGACAGGCGAAAAGGTTCATTGTAGAACATTCGCCAAAATTCACGGTAGACTTGATAAGCAAAGACAGAAAAACAGTCAAAGCTGTAGTAGGTCTACCTAACAGGGCATTGTAAGCTAAATAGGCATCTAAAGCTGATGGGATTGACAGACGAAGCTATGTGTAGGTTCTGCCAATCTGAAGAAGAAACGTCAGAACACATTTTATGTCGGTGTGACAGCCTGGCAAATGTGCGGTTCCCGGTAATAGGCAATGATAGGCCATTGCCAAGGAGCTACATGGAGGGTTCTCCAAGTTGCTAAACTTTGTGAAAAAGATACGTCTGGAGAATGTAATCTAAGGATAAGAAGAGGACCACAATAGATCTGAGAAGGTCGCAGTGGATCAGGCCGAAAGCTACCTCTAAGAATCTAATCTAATCTAAGAATAATCTTCGGATTGTCAAGGGTTTTATTACAGGACCTGCTCAGCGAACCCCTCAGTAGATTGAAGTTAAGAAACAACGGCGAATGAAGATTCTGTAGGAAAAATGGGGAAATACCAGAACACGTCATCACTGAGTGTGCCGAGACGACAACCATTCGTGCCTCTGTGAAGCCGTCTCAGATACTTGCTTTTGTCAAAGCCCTGAGACTGTATGTTGAGTTATAACTCGTTATTTTTTTCTCTTTAATCTCGTTGGATACACTTTAATTGTTATAATAAAATGATAGATTGTGTACAATTTTAAGTTGCTTTTTAGTTTATAAGAAATTTGTCTTATGTATTAAAAAAAAATATCTTACATGATTTAATATTTTTAGTGTTTTTAGTATTTTTGTTTCCAGAATGTAAAGTGAATACCGTTCCGTTATGCCGTTTTCTGTTTGCATAGTAGGCCTATCGTCGAGGGCGTATGTATCATTACTCCCTAGTCGAAACTTAGCAGCCCTGTTGCATACGACATCTGTCTGTTCCCAAAGAGAGCTATCATTCAACAACAATTGCCATACTACGCCATTGTTCCTATTTTTCCTTTTTTAGCCACGCTTTCTAAAGCCTTTATTGCGAATTTATGATCAATAAATGATCTTTTCTTCTTTAATGTTTTATCATTTTTTTTGATAATTTGACGCAGTTTTTGAAGTGATAAAAAATAATTTATTAAATTTTTCATTTCTAAAAATCAAATTTTTGGAAAACCAGGGTTGAAAATTGAATCAAATTATACAGGGGGAGTCTTATACCGGGTGCGTCTCAAAAATGGCTCACCCATATAACTTTTCTATTTTTTCAGTTAAAAAAACGATTTGGTATGTTAGTATATGACATAAATTAGATTAATTGACGTATTCAATTGTTTTTGGGTCACTTCCTGTTTCACCGGAAATGGCTAACTTTTGATTTTTAAAATGGCATCCTCGGCATTTTTTTACTTTATTCGGTAGAAAATAACAGTCTGAATAGAATTACATATCATATGTCAACTTTTGACATTTTCGTGTATGGTTTATTTGAAATTGTAACTTGCGGTTCGTAACGAAAATTTGACTCAAAAATACCAAGTGTGTGGTATCAAATTATTCGTAAAAAATGCTTTTCCAAATATATGCTAATGAGCCACCTCGTTTGAAAAAAATGAGATATGATTAAAAATCGATTTTGAGCATTTTCTAACTGGTCAGGACAAGACACTAAAAACATTAGACAATCAAATCTATTTTTCCCAGGCTCCTTGATTAAGAATTAGTGTTTTTAACATATCCATGGCACTCTAGATTGAGTTTTAAAATACAAATTACAAAATACAAAAATTAAATACGTCAATCAATCCTAATTTATATCTTATACTAACATACCAAATCTCGTATTTTTATCTGAAAAAATAAAAAACTTATAGAGGTGAGCCACTTTTGAGACGCACCCGGTATAAGTTCAAATATTTTTAGGGCGGTTTATTTTTTACCCCATGAACTATGAAGTTTTTTCGGAAAAAAGTATTGAAAATCGTGTATTTTGTTTTAGAACCTGCTTTTAGAACTTTTTTAGAACCGCATCAGTTTACCGCAATTTTCCCATGGAATTAATTAATCTTAATCTCTGAAAGAGAAGTATATAATCTCTGAAAAGCAAATAAATAAAAAAAACGGTGTCTCTCGAAATTTCTTAAAATAAATCATTTTTTTAATTCTCAAACTTATGAGTTAACTGAAGGAGATTGAGATGGTTCGGCAAAGTAACTGAGACCTGCATGGCTAGATGTGTGAATAGACCTGATACTGATAAGGTAAGTGACTTTTTTCATAAAACTCTTTAAATACAAAATTTAAAATCAGTAAGACACTACTAAATTTTCACTTTCTGAACTAACAATTCATTTTAAAGAAATTACATAATATAGTAATGCTTTGCACCTAATAAACTTGCTACCTACTGTAAATATTTAAAGTAAAACAGTTCTGGTTCTAGACACGCCATACGAAAATAAATTCCAGTCCACAATAAAGAAAAATACGGCCTCGTAGCCGTAATGACAGTGTTAATTTAAAAGTGTCTTTTTTCAACGTAGGGTGCATTTCATAGCCTTTCCTCCAGAGGATTGCATGAAATACGACTCCTGCTTTAATTATGCACTGCAAACCAAGTGATTTAATCTTTTTTCCTAAACGTATTAAGGAGAATTTCGTAATTAATTTCTTTTTCGTCATACTATATTGTTATATTATTATAACATAAGCAAAATCAGAATGGAAAAGATGCATATAACGTCCGCCGGACGTTATCATAACGGCCGGCGGCCGTTAAGTTTCTAAGGTAATCGTAACGTCTGTCACCTGCAACAATGACTATTTATTGTCAGTTGGACTTTTCAAAAATTGGGAAAATAGACCATAGCGAGATGTCGCGAGAAATTCCGTTGGAAATACAGGAGGAAGCGGCTGCGGCTACTCAAAATTATACTTCCGACTATAACCAGAGAGAGATATCAGCAGGAATATGACAATTTTTTGAAGTGGCGGCAGGATAGAAGTATAAACAGCGTAAATGAAGCGGTATTGCTGGCTTATGCTAAAAGAATGTCTGAAATGTATTCTCCTACATCACTGTGGACAAAGATATCCATGCTGAAGCTTGCGTTGAGAGTATATGAAAAACATCGACATATCAAGGTAAAAAGCCATTATATTCTTCGATATTTAATCATACTCATCTAAATTATATTTGTTCATAGATTTGGTAAACTGTTCATGTTTCTGAGGCGCAAACGAAGGTTATTCACCAAAAAGCCAAAGTTCTGTCGGAGAATGACATAAATAATTTTCTACTGGATGCCGATGATTACACCTGGTTACTCGAAAAAAATTGTATTGGTGCTTGGTAATTCTTGAGCTTGTAGGCGCAGCGAGCTTTTGGTCACTACAGTTGATGATTTCGAAGATTCGGAGAAAAATATTCTTTGTCTCATTAAGAAATACTAAAAATAAGAAAGATAGGAAATTTCTTATTCCAAAAACGGCCTTCCGTTTGATGCCTATGGTTTATACAAAAATACATCAACCTGCGTCTCGTAACTTTGACAATCCAAAATTTTTCATTGGTTACAAGAAAGGCAAGTGTGTTAAGCAAATCGTCGGTATACATACCATCGGGAGCGTACCGCAGAAAATTGCAAAATTTTGAACTTGGAGAATCCAGAACGTTATACAGGGCATTCATTTCGTAGATCATCAGCAACCATGCTCGCCGAAAATGGTGGTGATTTACTATCGCTAAAGGAGCTAGGGAGGATGGGAGTCTTCAACAGTGGTGCAGAAACTTACATAGAAAAAATCAGTTTCCAAAAGAATGAAAATAACAAATCAACTTTTTTCATAGATAGCTCTAAAATAATGTGTCTTTAGTGGATACAAATATTTGCTATTCTTCAGTAGCATCATCTTCTTTCTATAAAATCTGTAAATCCCTGGGAAGGATTACAGATTTCTAAGAACAACAAGTGCACTTTTAATTTCCATGTTCATTATCATGAAAAAATGAATTTTAGTATAAGACATTATGTATTTTTATCCTTACTTGTGTGTTATTGTTCAATAAAATTTGTTATTAAATAGTAGTGTTTATTGCTCTAAAAAATCTGCAGTATGACGAAAATCTAGAACGCAACACGATGCCGATAACAAATAACGGCCTTGTTGCTTATGATCCTCGGCTATCGCCTCGGATCACAAACTTCAGCCCGGCCGTTATTTGTTGTTTATCGGCCTTATTACGTTAATAACTATAAATTAATCTAAACTAATTCAGTTGTTTATAATAAGTGAAATGTTTAATTTTCATACAGGGTGAGTTTTCTACGATGTTCTCTATGGGTATCTCGGAAACTACTGGATATATAGAGAGTCGGTTAAATGGGGAAAGAATTGCAGTTTTGTAGGGTCATACATATGCGCCTCTCAGATTTTTGAAAAAGTTTGTGGCTTACTAGATATTTCGAAAAAAAAACAAATTTTGGCTATTTTAAAAATGGACTCTAATTCCATTATAATCTATTTTAGAGAAAAAGTTTTCAGATAAAAGTTGTAGATATAATCACATCCTTAATGAGATTGTGTTCTACTTTTTTATTCTAAACTCTGTCATTTTTGACATATGATACAAATTTATGTTTTTTTAAATGGAAACCATAGTTGGCCATAACTTCATAAAAACCGCCATTTTCTAAGATTTTCAGTGATATAAATTATACTATGTTTTTTTTTCGAAAAAACACTGAGTTATAGCCAATTCTTATAATTTTTAAACAATTTCACTTAGTTAGCCATGGAAACAAGTTCAATCGTCGTTGTTCTCAGAAATGTCAAACTGTCACATCCAAACATTGTAAACTAAAATAACCAAAAATTGTAAATATGAATTTTTCAAATGAAGAAAAGTGTGTAGGATTATTAGTTCAACTTTTCTTGGCCATACATTTTCGAGGACACGTTACATATACATATGCTTTTTAGAGAACGAGTTTTCAAGACATATTAGAAAAGTTAAATTTAGAGACTCGCGCATGAATAGATTGGTTCCAACATGACTTTCATTATGACACTCCCCCCCCCCCATAATGAAAAAAATGTTAAAAATTAAAATTATTTGTTATTAAATTATAATTATTTAAATTCAAGTATAGGAAGAAGTCGACCAATTGCATGAGCCTCCTCGATCACCTGATCTACCTATTTTAGATTTTTTTATGCGGTATATTTTTTGAATATTTTCTAAAATAAGTTTAACTGTAAAGTGTAAATTGTAAAGAAATGTTTAATAAAATATTCTGTCTTTTTATTAGTCATAAATTATAATAATTAAATAAATAACATAATAAGAATACCATACCAACTAAGTGAAATTAGCCAAGAAAGATAAGAATTGGCTATACCTCAGTAATTTTTCGAAAAAAACATTATATAGCTTATATCGCTGAAAAGCCTAAAAATGGCGCTTTTATGAAGTCATGGTCAACTATGGTTCCCATTTAAAAAAACATAAATTTGTGTCATATGTCAAAAATGACAGGCTTTAGAGAGAAACGGAGAACACAGTCTCATTAAGGATGTGATTATCTACAACTTTTATCTGAAATTTTTTTGTCTAAAATAGATTATAATGGAATTAGAGACCATTTTTAAAATAGCCGAAATTTGTTTTTTTTTCGAAATATCTAGTAAGCCATGAACTTTTTCAAAAATCCGAAAGGCGCATATTTATGACCCCACAAAACTGCAATTATTTCCCCATTTAACTGAGTCTCTATCTCCAGTAGTTTCCGAGATACCCGTAGAGAACATCATAGAAAACTCACCCTGTATAATTCATCGTATTATATCTATCATTTACAGAAGATCTTTCTTAAGTTCATTTTTATTGTATCAATACTTACAATTTATCTTCCTTTCCAATTCTTCTGTAAGTTTACAGGTGAGTTAAATGTAGTATATAGAATATATGGGAAGGGGAGTGGGGGAGTTAATCACTGCGACTTTAGAGGTCTATTGGGTGTCCCCGTTTCTTGAGGTAAAACGAGTTATAACTAATCATACAGTCTCTGGGCTTTGACAAAAGCTAGTATTTGAGTTTGTTCTCCATCTTCGATATCAGTAATACCAAACTTCATGGCACGAATGGTTGTCGCCTCGGCACACTCAGTGATGAAGTATTCTGGTGTTTCCCCATTTTCCCCACAGAATCTGCTTTCACCGTTGTTTCTTTGCTTCAATCTACTGAGGTCAAGGAGCCCTGTTAAAAAACCCATGACAATCCGAATATTTTTCTTACTTAAATCAAGGACAATCTTTGATTTTTCTCGTTCATAAGTTCTGAGAAATTTCTTCGAGTGTATTAGACCGTGGGGGGATGTCCATGCCAGATTAAGGATGGAGTCTTCCAGATTCTTGAGCTCTCTTTCTACCTAGATAATCTGCTTTTTCATTGTTTTCTTTCCCTTGGTGAGTTGGGACCCAGAGTAGGAGGCCTTTATTATCTTTGGCTAATTTGTTCAGTCAGCTCTCTATAGGCATTCTGTAACCAACTTCGAATTGATGATTACTGAGCTGGTCGTTTTTAATGCCGCTTGATTATCGTATAAGATGGGTATTTCTTGTAGTTCGATAGTTGTTTCCTATCTAAGATAAGTTGTCCGCATGTTTTGTTAGCTTAGATTTCTGCCTGGATGATGCTGGGGTAGGTAGGTGCTAATTGATTCGGAGTATTTAGTTATCAGTATACCATGTTATGGTACGGAATTTTACCTGCTGAGCAAACATTTCTCTCTTCCAATCCTTCTTCAAGCTTGACTGCACTGAACATTTTCTTTGGTGAATGTTCTGCTCTAGTATATAATGGTATCAATGGTTCTTGTAACTATTTAAGAAGCATCGCATTATAGAATTGATTATATTTGACTTGTATCTGGATACTTTCAATGTCAATTTTTTTATCTTCTGTTAATATCTGAAAGTTAATGAGCAATATTCCTACGAGTTCATCTCAAGTATATGTAAAACATATACCTTTCATATTTACGTTCATATCTAGGACTGGACCTTTTATCATTTCTGGTCATATTACTCATTTATTGGTTCTTGTACCTCCATTAGAGTTGCAATTGAAGGGGTGGCTGCAATAACCAGGCAGCTCCACTTTTCTCCAAAATTATTTTTTTTAATGAAATACAATTTAAAAAAAATTGGCCAATCGTTTCCTGCAATAATCAGTTCTCTCAATATAACAGTACATAAATGGCGACGTTAGTTGGAGCTGCCTTCCAGTGGCGGATACAGAGGGGGGGCCCATGGGGCCCAGGCACCCCCTAAAACCTATAAATTGTGTTAAATATTAGGCTTTTGGATTAAAAATGGCTTTCTAAAAAGCATATTCTGCATTACTTTTATTTGGCCCCCCCAAAATAAATTCTGTGCAGGTCCTGCCCCCTGTGCTCCAGCCTGCTTCCATGCAAGAACTCTGAGCAGCTCTTTCTGGATTTCCCGTGAAATTTATTAAAATGGAGCAGCCTGGTTATTGCAGCCAGCTGAAGGACTTAAATAAATTAATTTGTACATTGGTTGTTCATTTTATTAATTAGAAATAAGCTACGAAATTTGGTGTGTTATTATAGAAGTTCTCAAAAATTTATTTCAAGCAAATTATGAATTTCAGTTATTGCATCATTTCAAGCGTGATTCATGGAATTAAGCGGCAGAAAAACAGGCGCCTATAATTTAGCTACTTAGATTTAATTGACTGAATCAGTCTTGGTCGTAGATGTAAACAAATCTCGTTATTAAAATATTTTCTTTTAATAATGCAATAGAGAGAAAATTTTAATTAGAATTCGAAGTTAATGAAGATACGCTACGTATATTTCAAAATCTTGAAACATTTACAGCGCTCTCAGATGGAGCGAGCGTCCGCGACCGACCGTCCGTCCTGTTTTTTCAAGATAGCTGTCGGACGAACTCATCGGACGAGCATCTTCGGAGCGACCATGAAATGTTCTTCGTGCAAAACTCGCGGCATGAAAGTACTTGCTTGAAGGCGCGGACGCTCCGTCGGGATCGCGGACGGTTCGCTCCATCTGAAAACGCTGTTATATCTATGAATTACCAAGTACTAAATCAGATGTTCAAGTTTAGATTGAGTGCCCATATAATGACAATGTAAATACTATTTGGCGCTATTTTTTTAAACGGTCGCGACACAAAGCTTTAGACAATTTCGGATTGGTTCGTGGCTTTTTCCGGAATTATGTCAACATTTATTCAAATGTATTAGTATTTTCTTTTTAATTTTATAAATAAAACACAGTGTGTTGCATACAAGAAACTTAAAAAAAAAAAAAAAAAATGTATAAAAATATCTATAAAACATTGAAACCGACGTTATGCCCTGTTATGCCACGATCCACGATGTTTCTTGCAGTTCACAGTTCACAACATAGTTTTTAATACTTTTCTAACACAGTGTCAATTTCACTTGGATTAAAGCAGATATTTCGCTAAAATATGTATAACCAGAAAGCGTACGTAGTACTTGTACATACAACTTAGTTCGAATTCTATAAATTTAAACCGCATCGCTAGTTCAATTAGCCTAACACGTGCTCCAGATATACTACATCATCCACATCAGTTTACCTATTATTACATTACAGCTTTATTAAAAATATTTATGAGTGGAATGTATTTTTATTTTTTATTAACAGGCTATTTACAACCTAACCAAATCAATATAATTTAAGTATAAAGAATTATAAAAATTTGATTTGAGGCTACATTATAAGACCATAACACTAAATTTTGTTGTTCAAACAACTTAGTTCAAATCCTATAATAATTTTGAGGTTCTGGTTTGAGGTAATCTGGTTCAATTAGTCTAACACCTGCCCTAGATATTCCACGTCTGTTATTGGTAGCTTCATTAAAAATACTCAAGCAAGATAAGTATGTATTTTTATAAAGAGGCTATTTCTAGGTGAGGCTAAATTAATATTGTTGTCGTAATAGCGTCGTAAATAGCATCATCGATACTGCCAAGGGATAAAATTAAGGTCCAGCTGGGTTATATTAAGTAGTTAGCATAATAAAACCCTAATTCACCACAATTCACGAACATACATTAGTTTTAACATGGAAAGAGCGTTTTGCTAACTATGTTAGTATCATCGGCAGATGATGAAAATTTGAGGATCCGAAGGCAATACCAACGCTATGCTACTATCTATTGATGGTGGATGGTTCTACTATCAACAATACGTTGTGTGTTTCACACGGTCAAAGTTAACTTGGACCATCTATATAGATGTTAGCATGGAGTATTTATAGAAGAAAGTCAATCATATTCAAATATAGAATGCCACTTTAAAGAAGAAAACCTTGAACCAATGTGTACTACCTCTTTCTCTCTCTCTGTCTTTATTCCTACAAGAGGAATGTAGTGGTCAGGTGATGTGTGAGGTTTGTCTCCATAATTCCCTGTCTTGTTCTTCATGTACAAGCGTGTGCAGTGGCTTGTGGTGATCTTTGATAGCTGGTCTATTCATCGGGAGGGCGAGCGGCCCCTTGGTTTTCTTCCCGGAACCTTGCCCTGTATAATGAGTTTTTCCATAAAATCAGTATCCCTCTTCATAACGTGACCGAAATATTTACGGTGGAACCGCGTCGCTAGCCAGTAAATCGCATGTTGAGAGAAACCGATCAGAATTCTAGAGGTTCTACTGTTTATATTACTATTATATTACGTGATATTACTACTGAATGCTTTTTTTGCATAGTTCATTAGTTAATTTCCTTAATAATTATTGAATGTTTTTTTTTTTCCATTTCAAAACTCCCTGAATTCTCTACTGCTTAAGAACTACTCGTACTGGCTTAATGGTCCTCTAACCATTACGATAACAGAAAGACTGCTCGGTGCGAGTAACTGCTCTTTGAATATACCTGTTTAGTGGTATTTTTTCTATACATATTTATTTTCCCATGTAATCTATAGTATTTCTAATATCTAAAGCCGGTCCCAGATACTAGGTGCATTTGGCGAATGTGCGAACATTCGAATTATATACTGCGGCTTCAGTCACATTCCCACACGCTACGTTATTTGTAAAAATGCGTCCAATGACAAATATTTCCCGTAGTAGAGCAACGCCGCCGCGCGAAGTCTTGATTTTCAGTGCTGTTGCAGTTCAAAATGGACAGTGAAGAAGAGCAGATAGCTATTGTCGCTGCTAGTTGTGTAATTTTCAGCAGTGTTTTATTATTAGGAAATAGGAAAAAAGAACGTAAAAGAAGAAGATGGTGGATGTGGTCTTTAAATAGAAACATTGCCCTCACAGACTCTTTTTTTAATTCGACAACCGAACACTCCACGCTAAACTTTGATTTAATATTATTCCAGGCATCAGCCACTTTGTTTCTGTTTTTATGATCTGGAATCTGTGGAGTCCAAATCACTGGTTCACTCTCGAATAATTGAAAATACTCCAAAGTTAACTCGTTTGTCCATTCCATTTTGGATTAATAAAAAAATGGAAATCAACCCGCCACCAATGCAGTTCAAAATTGAACTGAGGGGAGCGCGCCGCTAAAACAAAAAAACACGGAAACAAATAGACGTAGCGTCTGGGAGTAATTCCGCAGTTAACTACGCCGCACTACGAGCTCCTTTGATTCGTGCCAACCGCCGGGAAAATGACGAAGTACGAATCTTCGTCGAAGGTAACCTCCCACACGCTACGCGAATAAGCTCGAATATCGAATATTCGCCAAATGCACGTAGTGTCTGGGACCGGCTTAATACATCTAGAGTGGCCGGCCGTAGCGCAAGCAGTAGTGTGTCAATCTGCGGTGCGAGAGGTACTGAGTTCGATCCCGAGCCAGTACGATCGCTTTATTTAGTTAAATAAAAATATTAATTTACCTAAATAGAGCGACAAGCGAGCCGCCACCTCAAGGAAGGCAATGGCAAACCACCTTGAGTATATTTGCCTTGTCATCGTCATCATTTAGCTTATTCCATCTACTGCTGAACAAAAGCCTCCCTTAACTCTAGCCATTTCTTTCTATTTTGTGCCACTTGAATCCAGTTTCCAGCCACTCTCTTAATATCATCGAACTTAATATCGACTAGGAGGTCGTCCTCTGCCTCGTGTCTTGGTCTCCATTCCACAAATCTCTTTATCCACCGCCCATCCGTTATCCCAGCCACATGTCCTGCCCAAAATTCCATTTTAGATGTAAGATAGATATCATCGCATCTCTTACTCCTGTTCGATTTCGTTTGGTATGATTGGGATTACCTTGCACGGAAAAAAATCATTTCTATATTCAAGAACAATCATACACTTACAATTTACACTTTCTTTAAGGATAGTATTCTTTCCATGAGTACAACAAATATTTGGAACTATTTTACTTTTACACTTGCTTTTTAAATATAGTTATAGTCACTTTAAGTAATTTTGAATCTAAAAAAGAATAAAATGACTTATATTTAAGAAAAACTTATATTACTATCAAGTGAATAAATCCTTTAGCAACGAAGAAACTATTATTAAATGAAGTATAAATGCTTTTATATAATAATAATAAGTAGTATTCTTAACTTTTTTAAAACTTTTACTTGAAATCGGTGTATTAAGACTTTAAATAAGTATATTATTCTCTGCGCGAGAATAACACCCCATTTCCAAGAGTCACTATTCTTATATTAAGTGACCATCCCCAACAGCAACAACGCAACAGTGCATTCCTGATTCCTATCTTCATTTGGTTTCTGTTTCTCCTCTGCGACACGAGACGCGCCGATTAAAATGAGATAGAAACGAATATTTAAAATATTAAAGCTCTTTCCCTGTAAACCTATAAATCGTGATTAATAATAAAATTTGCATTTTTACTTAGCTAGCTAACATTTACATTTTTGCGCTTTCTGAAACATGGTTAAAGCTACTTTTAATATAAATTGCAGTATATTTACATTAAATATTATAAATTAAATTTTCTATAATAGTAATTAATACATTAATCATACATATATTTTAAATTTGTACAAATACAAAAAGGAAAACAAATAATCAATTTGGAGACGCTAATCCTGTTTCAGTAATTTCCTCGCACAATTAAAGTCAATTTCACTTGGATTAAAGCAGATATTTCGCTAAAATATGTATAAGCAGAAAGCGTACGTAGTACTTGTACATACAACTTAGTTCGAATCCTATAAATTTAAACCGCATCGCTAGTTCAATTAGCCTAACACGTGCTCCAGATATACTACATCATCCACATCAGTTTACCTATTATTACATTACAGCTTTATTAAAAATATTTATGAGTGGAATGTATTTTTATTTTTTATTAACAGGCTATTTACAACCTAAACAAATCAATATAATTTAAGTATAAAAAATTATACAAATTTGATTTGAGGCTTCATTATAAGACCACAACACTAAATTTTGTTGTTCAAACAACTTGGTTCAAATCCTATAATAATTTTGAGGTTCTGGTTTGAGGTAATCTGGTTCAAATAGTGTAACACGTGCCCTAGATATTCCACGTCTATTGTTGGTAGCTTTATTAAAAATACTAAAGCAAGATAAGTATGTATTTTTATAAAGAGGCTATTTCTAGGTGAGGCTAAATTAATATTGTTGTCGTAATAGCGTCGTAAATAGCATCATCGATACTGCCAAGGGATAAAATTAAGGTCCAGCTGGGTTATATTAAGTAGTTAGCAAAATAAAACCCTAATTCACCACAATTCACGAAAATACATTAGTTTTAACATGGAACGAGCGTTTTGCTATGTTAGTATCATCGACAGATGATGAAAATTTGGGGATCCGAAGGCAATACTAACGCTATGCTACTACCTATTGATGGTGGATGGTTCTACTATCAACAATACGTTGTGTGTTTCACACGGTCAAAGTTAACTTGGACCATCTATATAGATGTTAGCATGGAGTATTTATAGAAGAAACTCAATCATATTCAAATATAGAATGCCACTTTAAAGAAGAAAACCTTGAACCAATGTGTACTACCTCGTTCTCTCTCTCTGTCTTTATTCCTACAAGAGGAATGTAGTGGTCAGGTGATGTGTGAGGTTTGTCTCCATAATTCCCTGTCTTGTGGCTTGCGGGTGATCTTTGATAGCTGGTCTATTCATCGGGAGGGCGAGCGGCCTCTTGGTCTTCTTCCCGGAACCTTGCCCTGTATAATGAGTTTTTCCATACAATCAGTATCCCGCCTCATAACGTGACCGAAATATTTAAGTATACGTGACTGTATAGAAGTTGAGAGGCGTTCTGTGATGTTCAGTTTCAGTGTGCGTGATAAGTGAGAAGCGAGCAGCATCTATATAGGTATATTTATACGATAACGTCTAATTAACTTGGTCTAAGTACATTTTGACCGTGTCATCCTTCTTTAGTGAACTGATTGAGAGAGAACACAGGGTGCACCTGGCCAGATCAAAGGAACGTCCTATTTAGGATGCTGGACATCAGTCCAAGTGTGACGTACGAATCTGAGGGTGTGAGTCGACCCTGTTATTTCTGGAACCGCGTCGCTGGCCAGTGAAACGCATGTTGAGAGAAACCGATCAGAATTCTAGAGATTCTACTGTTTATATTACTATTATATTACGTGATATTACTACTGAATGCTTTTTGCATAGTTCATTAGTTAATTTCCTTAATAATTATTGTGTGTTTTATTTTTTTTCCATTTCAAAACTCCTGAATTCTCTACTGATTAAGAGCTACTCGTACGGCTAAGATCCTGGCTTAGTGATTTCTATACATATTTATTTTCCCATGTAATGTATAGTATTTCTAATATCTAAAGCCAGTCCCAGATACTAGGTGCATTTGGCGAATGTGCGAACATTCGAATTATATACTGCGGCTTCAGTCACCTTCCCACACGCTACGTTATTTGTAAAAATGCGTCCAATGACAAATATTTCCCGTAGTAGAGCAACGCCGCCGCGCGAAGTCTTGATTTTCAGTGCTGTTGCAGTTCAAAATGGACAGTGAAGAAGAGCAGATAGCTATTGTCGCTGCTAGTTGTGTAATTTTCAGCAGTGTTTTATTATTAGGAAATAGGAAAAAAGAACGTAAAAGAAGAAGATGGTGGATGTGGTCTTTAAATAGAAACATTGCCATCACAGACTCTTTTTTTAATTCGACAACCGAACACTCCACGCTAAATTTTGATTTAATATTATTCCAGGCATCAGCCACTTTGTTTCTGTTTTTATGATCTGGAATCTGTGGAGTCCAAATTACTGGTTCACTCTCAAATAATTGAAAATACTCCAAAGTTAACTCGTTTGTCCATTCCATTTTGGATTAATAAAAAAAAATGGAAATCAACCCGCCACCAATGCAGTACACAAGTGAACTGAGGGGAGCGCGCCGCTAAAACAAAAAAAAACACGTAAACAAATAGCCGTAGCGTCTGGGAGTAATTCCGCAGTTGACTACGCCGCACTACGAGCTCCTTTGATTCGTGCCAACCGCCGGAAAATGACAAAGTACGAATCTTCGTCGAAGGTAACCTCCCACACGCTACGCGAATAAGCTCGAATACCGAATATTCGCCAAATGCACGTAGTGTCTGGGACCGGCTTAATACATCTAGAGTGACCGGCCTTAGCGCAAGCAGTAGTGTGTCAATCTGCGGTGCGAGAGGTACTGGGTTCGATCCCCAGCCAGTACGATCGCTTTTAAATAAAACGACAAACGAGCCGCCACCTCAAGGAAGGCAATGGCAAACCACCTTGAGTATATTTGCCTTGTCATCGTCATCGTCATCATTTAGCTTATTCCGTTCACTGCTGAACAAAAGCCTCCCTTAACTCTAGCCATTTCTTTCTATTTTGTGCCACTTGAATCCAGTTTCCAGTCACTCTCTTAATATCATCGATCTTAATATCGACTAGGAGGTCGTCCTCTGCCTCGTGTCTTGGTCTCCATTCCACAAGTCTCTTTGTCCACCGTCCATCCGTTATCCCAGCCACATGTCCTGCCCAAAATTCCATTTTAGATGTAAGATAGATATCATCGCATCTCTTACTCCTGTTCGATTTCGTGTGGTATGATTGGGATTACCTTGCACGGAAAAAAATCATTTCTATATTCAAGAACAATCATACATTTACAATTTACACTTTCTTTAAGGATAGTATTCTTTCCATGAGTACAACAAATATTTGGAACTATTTTACTTTTACACTTGCTTTTTAAATATAGTTATAGTCACTTTAAGTAATTTTGAATCTAAAAAAAAGAATAAAATGACTTATATTTAAGTAAAACTTATATTACTATCAAGTGAATAAATCCTTTAGCAACAGAAGAAACTATTATTAAATGAAGTATAAATGCTTCTTATATAATAATAAGTAGTATTCTTAACTTTTTAAAACTTTTACTTGAAATCGGTGTATTAAGACTTTAAATAAGTATATTATTCTCGGCGCGAGAATAACACCCCATTTCCAAGAGTTACTATTCTTATATTAAGTGACCATCCCCAACAGCAACAACGCAACAGTGCATTCCCTGATTCCTATCTTCATTTGGTTTCTGTTTCTCCTCTGCGACACGAGACGCGCCGGGTACTTTATATAAAGTTTTTTGTTATTGTTTGTGCTTGTGATATGTTAAAATGGAGGACTTCCTTCAGGCATGGGAGATGACGGATTTGATCCCAAAATTTCAAGGTAATTTTAGCAATAATCCTACATTATTTGATGACATTGATTTGAGGTTAGGGGGACTCCATTTTAATATGCATTATTTCTTATACATTGGTGGTAAACTAGTTATGTACACGTTTGGTTATCGTTTCTCGTTTTCAATTAGCGATGCCGCTGTTCAATATCTACCTATATTGGGAAATTACACAGTTTTATTGTATTTTCTTATTACGAAAAGCATATAATTTGGTAGGTGATGTTTGGCTAATCTAATTTAAAAAGTATTAACCATATTCGGGGTTATTCTGGTGATATTTCAATATTCCATACCTATTGCAAATGGAAATTAAAATTTTTAGCATGTCCCAACTCTATTATATTCATGTATGTTACCGGGCAAACCCGATTTTAGGGTAAACTAGTTTTTCTTAGGACGAATATTAACCGGGATCGAAAAACTATATAGTTCTCACAAAATTCGGTAACGTCTTCCCTATGCTTTCGGAGGTTCGGGTTCGATCCTGTTAGAAACTCTTGTTTTGGTAAAATCTTTTCTTAATTTCCATTTACAATAGGTATGGAATTTTGAAATATCACCAGAATAACCCCGAATATGTTTAATACTTTTTAAACTAGATTAGCCAAACATCACCTACCAAATTATATGCTTTTCGTAATAAGAAAATACAATAAAACTGTGTAATTTCCCAATATAGGTAAATATTGGACAGCGGCATCGCTAATTAAAAACGAGACACAATAATAAAAATTGTTAAAACATAATTGAATCATTCCAAAAGCGTACATACCTAGTTTCCCACCAGTGTATAAGAAATAATGCATATTAAAATGGAGTCCCACTAACCTCCAACAAATGTCATCAAATAATGTAGGATTATTGCTAAACTTGCCTTGAAATTTTGGGATCAAATCGTCATCTCCCATGCCTGAAGAAGGTCCTCCATTTTCACATATCACAAGCACAAACGGTAACAAAAAAACTTTATAATTTTATAAACTACCTAGTCGGCGCCTCTAGTAACTAACCTAAAAGTAAGAAGAGGCTTTATTTTATAGTAGGTGATATTACACTTGAATAAAGCAATTATTACATGTACACAAAGAATTTCTATACTTAATGCAATAATTTGCTAATTTACAAATAAGTATAAGTAGTACTCGAAACAAGATTTTATCTCGAATTGTCTGGAGTGTAGTTATAATCTTAATTTCAATACTAGGTAAATCTTAAATAAAAGATAAATTTTCTTAGCTTCTAAGGATAAGGTTTTCTTGAAAATAAGTATAACTAGATTTGCGGAATGGGGAAACTAGCATATCGTTGGTTCAATATTAATAATCTCTAAGCCAGTTTAGCTTTTTTTCCGTGTGTACAGCCTCTCAAATAATGCCGTTCGGATTCGGCGATACACTGTAGGTCTCGTGTAATTGTGAAACACTGATGACACACATCACACAGTGTAAGTATATGCGAGAGGTAGCCGACGCTCTGTATAGAGTATGGTACTGTAAGAAGAAGAAGAAGAATGCATCTAGAAATCGTGATATATTCTCAATGTAATAAGTAAATTTAATAGAACAATAAGGGCTTGAAACCGTCAAGAATGCAATTGCGACACAACAAAACCAGTGCAGCAATTCCAAGAAACCTCTATAGGTTAGTGTGTCAGATAGAAAACGTATGCAACCCTATACCCCAGAATAAGTAACGTATTTTCAAAACGTTACAGTATTAAAGCAGTTATTAATTTCTGAAATTAAATTTAGAAATTTCGAAAAGTAAGCAATATCCAGGATGCGCTTCGCACGTTTCTAATTAAACTCCACTAAATCAGAGATAAAATTTAACGTTGCAGCAGCAGCACTGAGCTTCCTCCGCGCCTCTTTAAAAGTCAACACTCTCCATCCCGAAGTAGAGAGACTGGAGAGAGCATCCCCGGCAAAGGAGGCCCGCAGGATCGTGTTGTATCGCTGCGGGAAATCAGAGCCAACAGCGAACTGGAAGGCACTCTTGGGCGAATTAATAACTGGGCGACCGACCTAGTGTATGGCTTATTTGTAGCGATCCGCTACGTTGTTCTCTCGTCGTTATATATCTCTAAGAGTCGAAAAAATTACAAAATAATATCAGAATTGAATTAAAAATGTTGTGTTAAACTTCCATTGTGTTTATTTTTACTGACAGGGTGGCGCATTAAAGTGAAGAAGTCCAATGTCGTTGTTGTTGATAAAGATATGAAAAAAGTTTTATACAAATGTTGCATGGTTTATAAAGATGATGATGTTTATAATGAGGATATTTTATACAGGATCTCCAAAAAAAAGTAATCAAATTTCATTGCAACATTTCTCACACACAAAATAGTGTAATATATGCGGAATTTTTAATTGAAGCATTTTGTGGTATTATTATATTTTTTATTTGCTGAAACTTTGGTTATAAAGACTATATCCGAAAAGAGGCTAAAAGCTAACCGGAGCGAATTTAAATTTATTAATTACTGACTTACGCATGTCCACTTCGCTGTGCATACAAATTTATATCGATATATTTCTTTATAAATCCTCTAATATTGGTAGATATAGAGTTTTTAAAGTGGAACAAATGAATTATATCAAACACAGAACTTAATCAAAGTACTTGAACATGTCAATTATTATCTAAGTTGCTCCATATTTTTACATTAAAAATATTTCTACACAAATGTTTCTAAAAAGAGGATCGGGAAATAAAATTGACAGATTTGGAATAAGCTCATTCTAAATACTGTAAGTACGTCTAGCCATTTAGATTATGATTGCTATTACTACTGATTAATATTAATAACATTTGGTCACTCATTTCTCTGGCCAATGAGTATCGAGTGGGACATCACATGGGTGAAAAATGTACATGCACTGCGAAAATATCATTTTACTGCCAAGCGACTGCCAATCTAACAATTGAGTTTAACATTTTCGCATAATGCCTCCTCCTCCTAGGTGCCTTCTCTGTTGAGGTTGGCGATTAATATGGCGTATGACTCTCTATCCAGAGCTTGGTGAATAAGAGTGTTTCCGTCGGTGTGGGTCCAATCTCTTATGTTACGTAGCCACGATTTCTTTTTCCTCCCTATGCTACGTTTTCCATCGATTTTTCCTTCTATTATAAGCTGTATTTCTTCATATTATGAGTGCCGCATTATATGTCCAAGGTAGGAAGTCTTTTTGATTTTAATTGTGCCTGTTAGGTGTGGAAGAGTTTTCATTCTCTCTAAAACTTCACAATTTGTTGTTCTGGAGGTCCAACTTATCCTCAGCATCTGACGATACATCCACATTTCAAAAGCATTAAGGCGTTTGATGTCTTTTAGTTTTAGCGTCCATGTTTCGCATCCATATTGAAGTAGGGGCCATATATAACATTTTAATATTCTTAGCCTCGTTGGTATACGTATTCTGGGATGGCACAAAAACTTCCGCATGTTGAGGAAACCAGCCCTAGCTATTTCTATTCTTCTTCTGATTTCTTTAGAGTGGTCTAGCTTGCTGTTTAATTCCCTGCTCAAGTAAATATAACTCCGCGTGGTTTCTAGATGGACGCCGTTTACCATTATGTCGGTATTTTCATTGTCTTGCATTGTCTGTCGAAAATCATAGTTTTTGTCTTGGCGGTGTTAATCTCTAGACTCATTCTGATACTTTCTTCTGTCAGTTTGTCCATTAGGGTTTGCAGCTGGTCTTCGGATTCTGCTAATACCACGGTGTCGTCTGCATATCTTATATTGTTTATAATTTTTCCATTTATTTTAGCCCCTTCTGTACAATTTTGAAGAGATTTTCGGATTATATATTCGGCATAAACGTTAAACAATAATGGTGACAATATGCATCCCTGTCTAACACCTCTTTGTATGTCTACGTATCTTGTATTTCCTTTTTCTGTTCTGACACAACCTTTGTGATTCCAGTATGTTCGCATAATGCAGTTCTTGCTTAGTTTTCGTACATGACTATTTTCTCTAAACTTGTGATCAACTTTGCTCAGCGTATTCTGTGATAATGGTTGAAAATCTAAATATTTTTCTCTGCAAATCAACAACTTCATTTTGTGTTCTTTGTCTGTCCCCGTACCCTATGAATATTAGGATATCATATCATATTCGATGGGAAGTCATCTCTTCTAATGTTTCTATTTCACAACATTGAAATTATTAGTATGTAACAGTATGGCAAAATTCGACAAAAGAGTTATTGCTAGGCTTCTAACGTTGCTGGTCCCTTCAGATAAAGAAATAAAGGTGTTTAACTTTCGATATTGACGATTTCAATGTTTTTTACCAAAAATCAACCATATTTACCATCAATTAAAAATATTGTTGACGTATTTGTTACCTTTCACATTTTTTACCAATTTTTTTATATATTTTTATATAATATATATTAAGTTTTATATAAGTTTTTAGGTAATTACGTTTGTATTTATCTACATTAGAAATGTGTTTTTTATGACTTACCGTAATTAAGCTATCTAATTGAACTGGAATTAGTTTATTAAACATATTTCAGTAAAAATAATATTGAAATGCTTTGTTTTCCCATGCTAATGATAATGAAACTAACAAAACAAAAATCAAAGTTATATTTTGAAGTTTTAATGTCGTCGTTTGGTATTTTATATGGGGGCCACAAAAAGTTCTTCAGATTTTTCCGAAAAATATTTAAAAAACTAAATTTTGGATGGGATTTGATCAAAATCCGTTCTTAGTGCGCGTCTATATCCCATAAGAAGGATACTAATTTTTAGCTCAATCTGCCTTGCAGTTTTGGAGATATCGTGATGAGTCAGTAAGTGACAGATCCAGGGGCGTGCGGTGAAATTTTTAGTGCGGGCAGCAATTTTTAGAAACTTACCTATTTGTAATGTAGAGTATGATGAAGTTTTTTCGTATTTTGTACCGGTGCTATACATAGTTTTTTGTATTTTTGGAGTAATTTTGATAAAAATAAAATATAATCTGTGCACTTGCACATAATCTGGATAGCTAATCATATTAGAAAGGGTTATGACAGCAAAGAAACCTCAGACAAAAAAATATACGAAATATACGGAGACAACGTATCCGAAACGGTGGACAAAACAGAAACACAGAGTGAAAAAAAAATCTTATCAAATCAAATCAAATCAAATAGTTTATTGGTGCTAAATATCAAATACATACACAAGTCAATAAGTGTTAACACAAAATAAAAAAAAGTAAAATTATTAAAGATATTGCGAAGTTTAAAAAAAAACACTAAAATATACAAACACAATAATCAAAAGACAATTTAAAATCAAACATTAACAAGCTTTGAAATTGAAATTTTTACATAATGCTGCTAAATCACATTCTAGAAACTCACTAAGAGAACAAAACGCCCGATCAACAAGGAATGACTTCAGAACAGACTTAAATTTTATGATGGGCAAATCTCTAATAGAATGTGGAAGTTTATTAAAAAAATGTATTCCTAGGTACCCAGGGCCAACTTTTTAAATTTAAATCATTTTTGTTACGTGTAGCATAAGTATGGACCGATTAATGTGTTACATACTGATGTATGTTCTCTCTCACATATAGAAGAGTTTCTAAAATATAAAGACAGGGCAGTGTTAAAATATTATTACAAACAAATTCTTGTCGACAGTCTGCATGATATGTAGTGATGGGCAAAACTGTTATTTTTAGATAACAGTTGAAACTGTTATAGTTATTTATAAAAAACAGCTTAAAATAACAGCTTAAAAATAACAGATTTCTTTATTTTACTGCTAAATATCTGAAAGAGTATGAGGCGGTCACCGGTCACCGCGATATTAACACAGTTGCAAAGTTGCAACAATGACGTGCTCATTGGTAGTATTTCCAGGGTGTCAAAACATTTCTAAATATCCATTGTTATCTAAAATACCTCTCTAAAAAATGGTGGTCGTTTACAAATAAGCGCTGTTTACAAATTGCGATATAAAAAAGCCAAAATTCCGCCACTCGTCTATACCTATACATTCCGATCTACCTACACCTGCCTCTCGATCCGGGTAGATCCCTGAATTGCGTAGCAGTGTGCAAGGAGTGCATCTCACTCGACGGGCGAGAAGTTCTTAGTTATGATTTAGCATTTGCGGTCAAAAAATAGCAATATAAGAAAAGTGTAGTATATTCTTCATAAGTAAACTAACTACACACTAGAGTTCGAATTAATTTTACACTTAAACTAGCGTGTACCCGCGACTTCGTTCGCGTCGAATTAATAATTTCTAATGGTGATGATAAAGCAAAACAAGAATTTCCATTAACATACCAACTGGATAAAATTTTCTCACATTTGCCAAAAATAAGCTTTCTAACGTCGAGCAGTTTAAGCAGAATCGTGGTTAATCAATTACTCAACTTTTGGAACACCCTGTATGATTTTTTAAAAAATTTCAAAATATGTAAAAAAAATAAAATAAATTATGCGTGTCCAGGCGTTTTCCCGAAAGATTAACCGTTTTTTAAATAACAAATATTGTAATATTTGAGGGGCGTTTTCACCCTGTTGGAATTTGAGATTCGATTGAGTACCCCTCCTTATTGAACCTAAACCCACAGCCAATCCGTTTGCCAAAAATCAGCTTTAAATATCAAGCAGTTTAAGCAGAATAGTGATTACTCAATGGTCATATTTTATGAAACACCCTGTATATATTTTTAAAAAAATCTTAAAATATGTAAAACAACATAATAAAATATACGTGTTTTAAGAGTTTTTCCGAAAAACTCACCGGTTTTTAAATAAAAAATATTCTAATATTTGAGAGTAGTTTCACCCCCTTAGAATTCGAGTTTCGGAAAATCCCTTCTTATCGAACCTCTACACACTAAAGTCAATCCGTTTTTCCAAAAATCAGCTTTTTAGGTCAAGGGCTTTTAAGCAGGATCGTGATTAATCAATGACCAGATTTTTTCAAAACACCCGTTATACATTTTAGAAAATCTTAAAATATTATTTTGAAAATTTTTCAGAATAAATAAATACCTGAATATTGAAACTTAATAAGTAAGTACTGAAATATACAGCGCTCTAATATCTCGACCTTCGTCCGTTATGCTCGTAACAGGTTGAAACAGAATGTATCTAAAACAACTGATGCGTTATTCCCCAACCTGTTGAACGAAAAGTTCAAGACGAAACCTCCATCGACAATAGACCGATGCAGCAGCGTTCCTTTCCCACTCCGATTATCTCGACCGCCGCCCTGTTATGCTCGTAACAGGTTGAAAAACAACATATCTAAAATGACTGCTTCTCCAACCCGTTGCGAGCCTCCATCGACAATCGACCGATGCAGCAGCGTTTCTTTCCCACTCCTGTTATCTCGACCGCCAGGCGTTATGCCCGCAACTGTTTCAAAAACCTGCTTCTTTTTATATCCACAATATTTTAAGCTGTTGCAAAACTCAATACGAGCATCGACGGTTTCTGACCGAAGCAGTTACGTTCGCCGTAGCGCTTTCCCCACTCCGTTGTCCGTTATCTCGCCGTCTGTATCGATGGTTGACGAAATAACATGTTTTCCATCCATACTAGTTGTTTTTTGGAACTGCTTCGAGCAGCATAGAATTTCGTTGCGGTGCAGAGCGCCGACTTCGTTTTTCGTTACACGAGCGGCCGATCTCTACGTGTCGTTATTTTATATCTGTTATTTTTTAGAAGTAGTAACGGTTGCGTTATGTTATTTATAAATAATTGTTATAAAATAACAGATAGTTAAATAACAACCCATCACTAATGATATGGTGTATCTAAGATTATTCGACCTGCCTTTCTTTGTAGTCCAAAGACTCTATTGGCTCCACTGCTATGACCCCAAACAATCAGGGCGTACTTCATATGTGCATGGAATAGAGCAAAGTATGCTTGTCTCAAAATATAACCAGAAACACAGTGTCTCAAATTCCTTAGAACAAAGATGTTAGTGGATAATTTATTGCACAACTCATCAACTTGTGCTCTCCAGAGCAAACCCCTGTCCAAGTATACACCTAGAAATTTTATTGTTTCATTTGCAATACTTCTGTTCACAGGCCTTAAAGTAAAAACCATAGTATGTGTTTTATTTTTGTTAGAATTAGGATTTAGAATAAGTGGGAGGAGGGTTAATCTCTGCGACCTTAGAGATCTATTGTGTCCCCCTTTCTTGAGTTATAACTCATCATACAGTCCCAGGACTTCCTACGGAGACCCGTGTCCCTCACAGTCGAGGAGCTACGACCCATGCCGGGTAGACGAAACGGTAGCTTGTGTCGCCTGTTGGGTTTAGAGGTAGGAGGTAGGCTCCCGACCCTTGGAGGAGGTGGTAGCTTATATGCCACTTGTGGAGGATGGTCTCACACGCAAGTGTCGGCCACCTCCTGTAGTTCTCTTTTTGGGTTTGGCCCCTTGAACTTTCATTGTTACTGTTCCCAGTGTTGGTAGGGGGTTTCCCCACAGCTTCACCGGTGATGTTTTTATTACTATTATTACCAGATCTCATAGTGTTCCTATGAGTCGCTAAGGACAGTCAATCCACTTCTACAGAGCCCCGCATGTAGAAGTAAGGGGTATAATACAATGGGGTGCCCCGGTGCCCCAAGGTTTGAAACTGTCCGTCAGCCCTGCCGGTATCGTTATATGTCTTGGTGCAATTCCTGGCCACGACATTACAGTCAGGGACAAGACGATGAGTGAGATCTTCTTAGATCAAGCTAAAGCTGCTAGAGGATTCCCCAGCACCTGACCAGGAGCTTCCCCACCAACGACAAGGTCTTGCATCTCCTATGGGAAGTTTATTTTTGTTAAGCAATAGCCTATTTGCCGAAAACCAACCCTCCGCTTTTTCACAGGCTCTGCTGGATGCATTCTGCACCATCTCCAAATCCATATACACCGAGCTAATGGTGGTATCATCTGCAAACAGCGTGTAATGGGGTTTTAAATCGACCTCTGGTAAATCATTAATATATATTAAAAATAAAGAGGTCCCAAACAAAGCCCTGAGGGACACCAACCGTTAGACGCTGCCTCTTAGATACTGCATTTCCCACCTTCACATTGAAACCTGTTAGAGGTAGCTCTGTGACGAGAAGTACGGCTGCCATTATGGAAGTTGTAGTTTACAGTTTACCTGTAGTTTCTGAACCAGTAGGTCATGCGACACACAGTCAAAACCTTTACTCAGATCACAGAATGTTGATGCGACATAGTTGTGATGTTCAAAAGCATCAGAATTTGAGACACAAGTTCCAATATAGCCGATCTTATGAGGAACCTCCGGAAATCGAATAGAACATAAACAAATAAGAATAGAAAAAATAACTTTCTGTAGTATGCACTGATTCGCTTCTTGGCATAATATTTCACTTGTCTGTTTTGTCATCACCTGATGGAATCATTCAATGGAATGGGTATCCTCTAATGGTCTAAGACACGCGAAAAAGTTCCTCAGAACTTACGACCGAGAAAAATCAAAGGTTTTCCTTGATTTAAGTAAAAACAATCTTCGGATTGTCACGGGGTTTCTAACAGGACACTGTCTCCTCAACGAACGCCTCAGTAATCCGAAGCTGAAAAACAACGGCGAAAACATATGCAGATTATGTGGAAAAATGGGGAAACGCCAGAACACCTTATCACTGAGTGCGCCGAGACGAAGACCGTTCGTGCCATGAGCTTTGGTACGGCTGATGTCGAGGATGAAGAGCTGGTCTCTGTGGAGCCGTCTCAGATACTGGCTTTTGTTAAAGCACTGAGACTGTATGATGAGTTAGAACTCAAGAAAGGGGAACACACAGTAGATCTGTAAGGTCGCGGTGATTAACTCCCCTCCTAAATATTCTACATTCTACATCATCTGATATATGTTATTTAGTTTTATTTTAGGTTTTTATCATCTAGTTATTCACTTTTTTTAATTGAGGGGTAAGGTGTTCTTCTTTATTTATTTTACTCTCGTGCAGATTTTGATTTTCTTCTATTTAGTTCGCATTTAACATTTTTTACTGTTTATAGGAGCTGTTTTGTTTCTAATTAATATTTAATAATTACACTTTAAGAATGATTGAAACTGAGCACTTCATTAAAAAATATAATTAGAGAAAACTTGATTTTGGTTTAGTGGACACCTGTTTGACATTTACTTCGATATTATGAGTGTTTAAGGGTTGAACTGCTACATCTCTTTTGTGCCAAACCCTGTATATTATTTTCCTTTGAGATGTAGAATTAAAACTTTTTTTTTTACACTTGCACTCATTGATGAATCGCCACTGAATCACACATTTTCCCTATAATTTTGATTTTCATAACTTATTCAAAGCAAAATGCAATAACAACAACAGAGAGAATGCAGAATATCATTGCCCATTTAATGTAGCTAAAATAAACTTCGACCAAACAGTTCCACAGCTACTCGCCAGCAGAAAGTAAAGAATTCGATACGTACGAACTTCGAACCGAAACCCCGAATCTCGACCGCGTTGCTGTTGATTCTTCCGCTCTATTGGCACCGGAACGGATCGTTTTGCAATTTAAAACGCATTTTCCATAGAACACCGGCAGTCGGTGTGGAATAACTAAAGCACATGTTGTTAGTCTAATTGAAGCGCCGGTGCGGTTACAATTTATGGGATTTGTAGGTAAGTTGTTGTATGTACAGGCGGTACGCTGGCGGAATATATTTCGGGGCCGGGATCTGTTCCGAATAAAAGCGCATCCGGCAATAGATTAAACGGCAGCAAATTAGGTGCTTATATACGTATAAACCTCAATTATAAAGAATACATATACAGGGTGTCCCCGGCTGAGCGTGCATTAGAAGTTTCTAGAGAACTACAAAATCAAAATATAGATCGGAGATTTTTTGTACATCACTGTTTCACTACGAGATATATCGATTAAAAATATTTTCAATATGGCAGCACCTCCGGAAAAACCGGAAGTTGACAGCAACTATCTTATTTTAAATGGGTTCCCCCATTTATTATTACATACTTATATTCTCTGTAAAATTTTATAAATTTTTATATCAAACACTTTATACCTACTAGTTTTTGAGAAAAAAATATTTAAAATTTGTGGAGGACAAAAACTGCCTGTCAAAAAAATCTGTATAGCCTAAACGACAAATTTAGTGATTACCACAATCACTGTGGCATAAAGAGAAGACATGTGGCTATTTATTTCAAAAGTTAAATTGTTCGAGTGTCATATAATATTGGCCGTAGCTGTTATGGAATTGAGTGATTAAAAAATTATCATAAATCATTTTTTTTTCAAATGGAAACCCACTTTTTTTATTTCACTAGTGAAAAGGTTTTAAATATTTAAGATTTAGTATTAATAATATTACGTAGTTTTTTTCTTAATTCTAACTGTGATACAGTTAGAATTTTTGGAATATTCTTATTTAATAGACTAGGCCCTTCAGATTTACTAGTCCTGTTACAGCAAACAGAAAGGTCGGTTCAATACCAAGTACGCGTTATTTGATGGAAGGAACTCTTTTGTTTACCAGTAACTAAACTGAGAATTAAGTGTACGCTTTTGAAGCTTAAACTTTTCAGTTTAAGAAAAAAGAGATTATTTACACAAATCTGAGATAGGTATTACCACAGAATATCTAGCTACGCAACAGAAGCCTCGTTACATGTATAAAATCGTAGGATTCAAAAGGAGACAGGCATTTAAAGCCTGTCTCCAAATCAGATATTTTGATGCGGTAGTTTCACTACTGCATAACAGGGCGATAAATTTAAAAGAAAACAGTTTTCTACAAACGAAATTTAAAAGAATTTTATGCAGTGTTGCCATTGTGTAATTTATATTGTAACACTTTCTCTGATAAAGCCTACCTTCAAATTTGCTACATCATTTAAACATATTAAAATAGATTAGAGCTCATTTTTCAAACGTTTAAGTATTTAACTTGCCATGTTAGTTGGAGTTAAATCTTACGAGCTAAATTAAAATCATTTCCTGACGTTTGATTCTAACTGAATCCTGAATTTTGATTGTAATTCGGCGACAATATAATAAATATAGTTCTACTATTATGACACCACTTCCTGACGTTCAATTGTGTTCATACCGTATGATCGGGAAAATACGGCGTTAGCGATGGCTATGAAATGAAAATCGCTGTCATTTTATGTATAAATTTATATGGGAAATGTCATCGATGGTCTTTTCCCAGCCAACTGGACGCCGTTTTTTTTCGGTATCATACGGTATTTGATATATACTTGCGTATTTTTCATGACATTGCAATATTATGGTACCATGAAGCATATCAAGTGATACCGTAATATAGTACCATATTACGATACATGGCGTTCGATTGGGCTTAAACTTGGTATATTACGTATCTTCAGTGACATTGTAATATTATGTATATATCAAGAGGTACCATAATAGTACCATATACGATACCATTTCCTGGCGTACGATTGGACTTATACTTGGTATAGTCAGTATCTTCCGTGACATTGTAATATGATGGTACTATGATGCATATAAAGTGGTACCTTAATAAATAAATAATAAATAAAAGCCTTTATTGTCAAAATTTTTTTCAATTTGTAGACAAAGGTAAACTAACAAACAAAGTAAAAAAAAACAAGGTACACAAACAAACAAACAAAAGATAATTCAAAACATTATGCAAATAATAATAATATAGTACCATATTACATGAAGCATATCAAGGGGTACCATAATGTAGTACCATATTACGATACCATTTCCTGGCATTGGGCCCAAATTTGATATACTTGCGTTTCTTTATAAAGATTTGTTTAATTAATAATTTTAATTTAGTTAACGAATTTTAATTTATTGTACGATGCCGTGACAGCAACTTTTATGCCGAACTAATATATTATTAATTGTACCTGTGTCATTTTTTAAAATCTACCTAGGTCTATATAAACGTGGCAAACAGGAGAAACTTGTTATTATAGTATTTTTTTAGTCAATTAACATTTTTAATACTGCATTTTAATAAATTATTTCCAATCGCCCTGTATAATATTAATTTTAAAGGTAATTAAAGTTATTTTCTTAGTTAACATAATAAAGTAGTGTACATATATATTAAAGATGTATTTTGTGAGCATATGTTTTCTAATAATATACTTAAAAGCTTAAAACTATTTTAAAAGCCAAACGAATAATTAATATTAGTGTATCTGACAAGAAACGAAGAATAGAACGAAATTATTATACACCAGAAAAAGAATGGAATGCCAATTAAAGTCTGTTTGAATCTGGCAACTGTGCATATTTAGCCGAGCTTTAAGGCCGTCGACGTGCCGTCAATCTACGTCGATCCAAAATCGAAAGTTGAAAATTTCTAATTATATTCTGATTATGATATTGTCGCGCCATCTAGTATTTTATTTGTGCCGTTTTAGCTCTTTCATTGCGAGTATTTTTCTGTTGCGTAGCTAGATATTCTGTGGTATTACTTTATTTAGAAAATATATTCTCTTGTTTATTTATACCCTCCAAAACTATATTAAATAAATTGGCAAAACTATTTCCAAGAACCTTTGAAGTACTTCTCCAAGAATCCTTCTCCAAGAGACTTTTGCATATTTTTTCCAAGATCTTTTTTAATGGATTTTAAACAGATCATGCAGTAGTCATAAACATTTGATTTTGACTTAGCAGTAATTTAGGGTTATCGCTAAAATATTTTATAGATTTGTTGGTATAATTCAATTTGCTTAAATATTAAATTAATCCATTTGCATATTTTTGGACTACTGATCCACACACTTAATTGTTATTAATTAATGATGGATTGTAAGAAATATTCTAAGTAATAAGTAACAGTAAATTGATCATACTTTAAGTATAACATAGTATTTAACGGTGCTTGCCTGTGGGTAGATTATATCTTAAATAGGTAGCAATTATTTAATAAAAATTTGTTGACATTCTTTTTTATATAGAGAGCTTCCTTTTTTACTCACATAAAATAATTTTGCTTTTTAAGTACTGTTCAAATCAACAGCCTTCGCCTTTGGCAACAATTATATCTGTGTAACACTCAAATTTCCTCGCAACGACCTCTGTGTGCTAGCTCATAAATTATCGCAAATAACTATTATTTTTGCATCATGTTTACTATAATTTTATTGTTAAATATTATTTTATTTAGTATTTTACCATTATGCAACCGAATATACACCGCGATATTATACTGGCTTCAGCTCCACAATATTGTCACTGGCCCAGCATTAGAATTTTTGTCCATCTCTCTATATCTTTGATCATCACCTGTTCGTCACTTATCATTGTCAGATCAAATCAGATGTTTTTGGATTTATTTATCCTTTGTTTTGGTTATTGAAATTTTATAATTATCAGATAAAATTTCGTAGTTAAATTGGTTATTTTTGATGTGGATCGCAGTGTGCAATTTATTCATTTAATTGTGGAATTTCTGAGTTAGTTCGTTCATTGACCGGATATGAAATATGGCTGTTGGAAAATATTCTAGAACATCGTTTTTTATTTATGCCTTTTTGTGAGTTGGACTAGTCAAGATATATAGTTCTCTATCTATATCCTGGAGGGAGATTTCCGGTTGAAATCTGATTTTGTGACGGAAATCTAATCCTTGCATCACTTCTTGTATACTCCCCGACCGAGAATATCGTCGTGAAGAACTGGCTGCCGTTTCGTGAAGCATTCCCTGTTGGTGAATAGCAGGTCTTCGTAAAGCAGGATTAAGGCTTCCGAAACACATTTGGTCAGAGACGTGGTTGGATTTTGTGGATTTTTATGGACCACCGACCAATTTCCGCAATGGTATTAAAATAGCCAAATTTTTCCGACCGATATTCCGATTCCACGTGCCCAAGAAGTCCCCGAATAGTTCCAAGGAATGCTATAATTCTTCTGCCTAGTCTAAGTCAATGCTCAACTGATTTTTATTCGTATTGTTGACTGGTTATCGATTTTTCCACGCCCACGTGGTGTAGAAAGATTAGTTGAGTGTTATTTTTCTTAAATCTTATTTGGTTGTTCGTAATTGTAGAGCAAGAAGACCGATCCAGACCGTACAGCACAGAACAGTCCAGAATTCCATCCGTTCCTGTTGCCCGTGTGTAGAGTTACCCGTTGGACATCATAAACCCTCGTTGAGGTAAAATTCAGATTTGATTAGTCCTTCTTTATTACCTTTATTAACTCCTACACGTTGTGCTAGTCCTTGTTCTATAATTGAGGCACTTTTCTAAGACAACCAATATTATTTAGGGTTTTTTTTATGTTCACCATTTGAAATCTCAACACCTACCTTTCACCTGTACCTCTGCTGACAGTACATCGAGCTGCTGTACACGGCCTTAGCAACCCTGTAGCTATACGCCGTAGCTCAGCCGGAGGAAGTTTTCAAGTATATCCCATCGAGTATAGTAAGACTGTTTAGATATTTGTATAATTTTAGATTTGATTTATGGGTATAAACCACCCTGATTGTATCTAGTATTAAGTTAGATAAGGGGGTTTGACGTCATAGGTTTAGTTATTTCTCATTTGATTTTAATTCTATCTTCTTTTCGTACATTTCAATTTGCTTTTCTTAACACATTTCATTTCTCTTACATTTCATTCATTACTTTATATATATATTAACTTTTTCATAGTTTAATAAATTGATTAAATATTTTTAGTAGTCTTATTTACAGTCTAGTCTCATAGTTAAGTTAAAGTCACTTAAGTTTAAATAATTATAGTAACATTTGAAGTTCATGGTAGTTACACTCAACAGTTCGAGGTTAGTGTTGAAGTCTACTTAATAGTTACATCTTTATTGCCGAGTTCATAGAGTATAATCTCGTGGCGCCCTTTTATTAATATCTTTGAACCCCGACCACCCGGCTATTAAAATTAAAAAACTAGTGGCCTCTATGTAACTCATTCTGCTTTAAGTAAACTTGTGTTTTATTGAACTTCAAATTAGAAAGGGCGTGGCATCTGATTTCTGTGTTAATATAATATGCTGTTTAGATAAATAACTTATTTCATTTCATTAATATACATCAGAAAGATGGGTCATTTCTAGAACTCTAAATCACCAATAGTCAGCATATCAAAATATAAATCATCATCATCAAAATTTAGCTTAACCTATGCCCTGCAACAATCGATTTCTCAGTATTAGACATGAAACAGTAGTCTTAATTACCTGTCATCGAGACATTTAGTTAGCCCGTAGTATATAATCAATCTTAATATTAGTGTATTTTAGTTGTATTGGCTTGGTTATTTAATTTAACCAAAAATTACTTATAAATTAATTATTTGTTTTAAAAATATTAAACGCAAACGCCCATTTTTTATTTGATTTGAAATTTTGCGGATTTGTTGTGCATTTCTTATTTTAGTGTATTTATTATTTATTTTACAATTGGCTTTTGTTTAGAGGTGGTAATTCTAGAAAGATATTGTGTCAGAAATTAAATTAACAGTGAAATTTTTGCAGAAAGAAATCCAGAAAAAAACTGTATTATAGTTGGTTGTGCAGCTTAAGGTAGATCACGACCAAAAATCGAGATAAATAAGGGAATATTTTTACTGGTAAGTATATAACATATGTTAGATAAGTAATATGCTCTTTCCTTAATTTATCTATTCAAAGGACACATTTCCACAACCACATCAAAAGTTTTTAAATTTTCGAGACACATATGTCTTTTTCGAAAACTGGTTAGCTAAAAACAAATGTCAGCATTCGTTCAGAGCCTCTTAGTATTATTAAAAAAACACCCACCCAAAGAAATTCATGCTCCATCTTAGCAGAGAGACCGTAAATCTGCATATCGTCTCGGGTGAGAAAGTTTCGTAACGGATCGCTCATTCGTCATTAATGTTTTCCCAGAGATGAATGTGCGTAAGCGGTAGTTCTAGATCATGTATATTTTATGGATACCGAACTACTTATTAAATTTGTTATAGAGTTATATTTTGTACAGTTTCAACATAACTAGGACTTTCTGGGAATTCATATTGGAATATATAAATCATACTATTCAGTATGTCCTCAATTGTCTTTACCAGAGGAAACACTTTTTATTATTGACATTTTGAGAAAAATGCATTCTTCATAAAAAATTCATTATTCTAGAATGGTTAATTCCTTTATACTTTTCAAATTTCCATACCGTTTTAGAGACAATTAAAAAACATGAAAATATTGTTGAATTTTTGTGACTGAACTGAGAAGTCCTATAAATAACGCGTTCCTATGATAATATAATTTCGTTTTCATTCTTTGATACATTGTTATTTTGTTTATTGTTATTGAAGAATTTTAGTTAACGTCATATTTTTGTTGCTTTAAAATGTTAATGAAGCACAACGTTTATTTAGTTCAATGCTACTGAAAGGGTGATAATAGTTATCGGAAAATATGTGATACTTTAACAACAGTAAAAAAAATGACGTTAATCAAAATTAATAATATCCATCTATCAAAGAATGAAAGCGAAATTATATTACCATAGATACTCCTTTTGATTTAGAAAAAATTCAACTGCATTTTCATGTTTTTTTTAATTCCTCTGAAACGGTATGGAAATTTGGAAAATTATAAACGGTATTAACCATTTTAGAATCAACAAATTTTTTTATGAAATGGATTTTTCTGTAAATGTCAATAATAAAAAAGTTTTTCCTTTATTTTCCCTTTTTCAGGCACTCAAGTTAAGAACATTTAAACCAGTTTTTAGAAAAATTTACTATTCAGAATGCCAACAAAAGTACCGAATCCTTAATTGTCCGCGGTAGAAAATAAAAAATCGGTAAAAAAACTTTTAAGTTAAACGGTTTTATCTTATGTGCACTGGAAACTAGAAAATAATAATAACAATTAGGTATTTTCGAGGGGTAAACCGCAGAGGGAAAAGTGTACACCGTAATTCCTTTTACTCAAATAATTCCTCAGAATTCCTCGTAATTCCTTCGGAATTCCTTAGAATTCCTGGTCTTCAAGGTCAAGGTCAATCATTCAAGGTCTTCCTTGGAATTCCTTGGTACGAACTCGGTAACTCTTTCAGTCTGAACCAGCGTTGCCACCTCGGTTTCACCAGTTCCGCTATATGAATTTTCTGGTGATTTTTATAAATGTCTAATGTCTCTATAAGTCCTAGATCTAACAATAAAACGTACTATTACGAGATTTAAGTTTTTTTTAGTTAAATTCTAGGACTAATAGAGGATCATGAGGTAAAAATACTGGAAATATGTCGGCACTTACTTATTAAAATTAATTTTTCTCAGGATTTTTGAAATGATAGGTACCTAGTTATACTCGTATCTATAGGAAAGGAAATTAATAAAACTTCAGTTGCACGTCATAATACGATCACCAGTAAATTCCATAAGATTACGCATGGTATCACTGATGAAGTGCACCTAAAGTTGTATTAATTTCCCTATAGTATATACCTAGGTATTATTCCGAGGAAATGAAAAAATCAACTTTACACTTTCTGAGTACTGAATAAAAAAATCTTATGAGGATTTCTTTAAAATGGCGAAATCAGGGAACGTTATAAGTAGATCTCTCGGGGGTGGTTCGGCCGTACTATTGGAAAATATTTTAGATATATAATCGAGGGTACAATATTAAATTAAAAGAATATCTAACCTGCAGATATTTGATATTGGGAAATTTTGGAAGCGAAAATGAAAAACGGATAGTAAAAAATCGTCTGCAAAACGTTTTTCTTTAAATTTAGTACTACCTATTATAGTATTCATGGTTTACTAATGTTCGTTAATTTTTTATAAAGTTGCTTGTAATTCCTCTTAATTCCTGTGGAATTCCTCTAAATTTCTAAGGAATTCCTTGGAATTCATTGGAATTTTTACGGAAATAATTGGAATTCCTAGTAATTCCTATGGAATTCCTTGGAATTCCTCGTAATTCCTTAGAATTCCTGTAGAATTCCTTCATAGTGTACACCATAATTCCTCTGCGGTTTTACCCCTCGGGATTTTGAACTTCTAGTTCAGAAATATTTTAGTACTAGGCAGAATAGCTTTTAGGTATATTAGACTAAAATAAAAACGTGGGGCCCCCCTGAAATCCTACCTATGGCAAAGCATATCTTTATACTTTGGTAGATCATGAGCTCGGCGTTCGCTGGTGAAGCCGCCACGGCTGGTTATTGAATGTCAAAATCTCCAGTTACGATTATAGTAAGTCGATGCAATCCACACTTAGTATAGAAGAAAGTATTACAGCAATAGCTAATGGGCCCCACGTTTTTATTTTGGTCTAATATGCCTAAAAGCTATTCTGCCTAGTACTAAAATATTTCTGAACTAGAAGTTCAAAATACCTAATTGTTATTATTATTTTCTAGTTTTCAGTGCACATAAGATAAAACAGTTTAACTTAAAAGTTTTTTTTATCGATTTTTTATTTTCTAGTTTTTAGTATTTAACGGAAATGCCTACCGAATATTCCTCATTCTATTTAATTCATTTAGTGCATCATTATTACATGGTTTTTTACCTGATAATTTATTACAATCTAATTTCTCAATACATAGCCCTTCCAGAGACTTGACTCGACTTAGAGCCACGTATGCTTGCCCTTCCTCAAACAATTTTGAGCCCAAATACATTACTGCAAGGTCGACTGTGCTGCCCTGCATTTTATGGACGGTGGATGCCCATGACAAAATTAAGGGTAACATCCTTCTTTCAGCCGTACCATAATTGAATTTTGCTGGAAACTGAATGGCTTTCGGGTGTATAACCTGTATGCCGTCTCTGCCAAAGTCAATCCAAACTGATGGTACATCTGTTTCGTACATTTGGGTTCGACGGAACTGAGGCCAAACAATTTCTGTAATGTGGCCTGTAGCACCATTTACCAATCCTTTTGTAACGTCAATGTTGGACCGCAACATTACTTTTGCTCCTACAAATATTTCAAGTACTGATGGTAAGCCTCCAGTCTTATTTATATCTGTTGGTATTATATTTGCTAAATTTAAAGTATCTGTATTTCGTGTGGCGTCAATTAATTGGTCCTGTGCTTTAATGGTATAAATTCGAGATCCCTTATTCCGGAACAGATTTAAAACAGCAGCGTTGTGATTGTTTACTTGCTGATTAGTAGTGTATACCCTTAACGCTTTGTCTGTTGCAAACTCATCACTTGGGTTTTGAATAACTCTTTGCATCAAAATACTAAAATGGTTAGCGGTTAGCTCACCTATTCTCAAAGCATTTAGTATTTCAATAAAAGTATGGTCCCCTTGCTGACGCATATTCTCCGTCAGCTCACAGAGCGTGAACAAACGCCATAGATGTGTGGCTGGTTGGAGATGATCGGGCTGTTTGAAAACAGGAGCTCCGGAGCGTTTGATTGGAGGCAGTTGTAACAGATCTCCAAAAAGTAAAACGTTTATGCCTCCAAAGAACTCGTCTTCATGATTTTTAAGTTGTCTTAATCGTGCGTCAATCATACACAGCATTTGATAAGATACCATTGAAATTTCATCCATGTTGTTCCCACGAGTAATGGACATTTTAACGGTCGACACCCCCAGAGGTCCAGTAAGTCCAGTATAGCAAGGCTATAATATACAACAAGAGGCGCCCAATCTTGAGGGGAAAACCCTTGCGACATTACATTTTTAGCCACCCTAATGCCATACAGTCCTCAGCACGTTTTAACCTATTACCTTAACTTGGGTGGTAAAGCTACCGCTAACTACGTAGGTACATCTAATCACCTATTTTTTTATCTGTCCTTATAACGTCACACAATCTTGGACACAACTGTTCTAGACACGACTACTCATGCCCTCACCTAATACGCCATTTTGTAACGACGTCCATCTTGGATTTTTAAATTTTGTCATAATCACAGTATTCTACTAGTGTAGCCCTTTCATTTGATACCCATATTGAGGGGTTGTGGAAAAATATGAAATCCGCCATTTTGTACCGGCGGCCATCTTAGATTTACAATGTTATTGATATTACTATATTGTATTGTCATCGGAACTAAAGGTGTGTACCAAATTTCAGATCAATCTGACAACAGTCTAAGTGACAACTTAATTCAATTTCTAATTTTGACCCAAATATACAAACAAATGAATAAATACCGTACGGGTCGAGCTAAATAAAACCGTTTAAAAACATAAACCATCAACTTCTATGGTTGAGATCATTGAGAAAAGAATCCAACTGTCTATCATTTTTTTTCGGATAATGAAAGTATCGTCAACATATCGTAGCCAGATATCATCTCAATTTACTAAGTGACTCCATCAAGTTTTCGATTGAGGATTATATAAAAAACTCTCTTTGTCCTGTCTAGATGTCCTTGGTAGTAGAAACACATACAGACACATACGGGACAATATATGAATTTTCAGTCAAACCATCCTCAAGCAATTAAGTAAGGAATAGTTAAAAAATTATGTCATCGAAGAAATTCCGTAGTGCAGTGAGCAAGCATCACTTAATGCTGAATTAAATAATATTAAAACGGATTTGCTTTAGAATTATTATTCTGGGAAATCTGGACAAAATTATATCAAAGTATAAAACTGACTCATTTGTGCACCAACTTGAGGAAGATGTTCTTTTTCTCTCTTGACTATTCCATATGTAAAAGGAACCTCAGAAATGATCAGGCGATTAGTCAAACAATTAAACATTAAAATTGTCTTCCAATCTGGAATGACTGCCAATCTAAGAAGCATCTTAATAAAAGGTAAGCCGAAAACATCGAAATAAAAGAATATACACTCGTATATAGAAGTCCCTTGTATATTTTAGTTTCAATTATTCTTTGACCTTATGAAATATATTTTAAGTAAATTTTATTCTTGATTTGAAGTCAGGCGTAAATAAATATTTTAGAGATTTAATCCATTAATTATTATTTATTGATAAAAAATTAATGTTTCATGACGTTTCGAACATTAACTTGGTCTTTTTCATATGAGTCCATCCTGAATGTAGATTTGTTACTTTTTGTTAAAACTTATCCTAATTTTTAAAAGTCAATAAAACGTGCACACACAGACAACATGTATACAGGTACATCATAGAATTTAACTACTTTTATGGGTCTCTTGTATATTGGAGAGACCAAACCCCTACTAAATGTACATATTAACGAACATAAGAAACGTGTACAAGAAGGTGAAACAATGAAGTCAGATATTGCAGATCACGTTTTTCAAGCAGAACATCACAGCAATAAATTATTGGAAAAAACGTAAATTTAAAGAAGCCGTTTTTCTATTAAGCAATAACAACATCTTGGGAATGGAAATTATCTTGTAAAACGCATTAATCAATAGACAAGCAGTGGTTGATTTCTAACATCTAACTTTTTTACTGGTGAATGTCTTGGTCTAGGATAGAAGCTCAGTGGTTTTAAGATTGAGATTAGTTTGCACTTGATAATGAATATTGATAGGTCTGACCGAAACGTTATATGGGATTTTAACCCCTAACTATAGACAATGAAAGTTAAAAATTATAATAGTTTCAGCATTGAATTTAATCTGTAACATTTTTGAAATTTTAAATACTTAAAAATAATAAACAATATATTTCAAGCCCAGCTCCATATATGATATATTATACCGCCAACGTTTATTTATAAAATAGTACAAAAAAACATAATACTCATACTATAAAAATATATTTATTATATTTGAAGAAATTAAATATATATTATTTGCGATTAGACTACATCAACAATTTTTTTTTGTTAAAATTTTAAACTTACCAACCGAATATAACACAAAAACAGCGGGAAAAAATGTTGACATCAGAGTTGAACCGTTATTTCTTTATCCACGGAGGAATATACGGTCTAGAGTTGCAGCTTACTGCGACGCGGTAAAACCAATTTTCATAATGGACCTATCTTCTCCAGATCCGAATATGGAAATATTTTTTCGATCTGCTTTGGATAACAGAAAAAGATCAGCGAAGTTAATTTTTGCTGGTTGTGCGTGTGGCAAAAATCCAGGAATATATTAACCAAATTCCTGAAATATATTCACATGAGCGGATAGTTTTTGATTTATCAGCGTGTTTGGTTCCGCAGACCGCCAAATAAACAAAATGAATAAAACTTAAAAAGATTAAATTGAACACATTTTATAAATGTCACTATAAAATTATTTAAATTAAAGTTTTAAAAATAAACATATTTCTTAAATTCAATATATTAAGTTTTAAGACACTCTATTCTTTTACGGTCTCTCTTGGTTTTTTTTTCTTGAATTTCCAGCATATTTCGTTCCATTGAGCGTTATGCGACCTGCAGTTTCCTCCGTTTTAAATGTCCAGGTTTCGCATGCATAGGTCATGACTGGTAGTACACATTGGTCGAATGGTTTCTTCTTTAAATAGAATGGCATTCTAGGTTTTAATATGATTGGGTTTCTTCCATAAGTACTCCATACTTAATTCTTCTGTTGATTTTTGGTATTAGAGATTTCGAGCTGTGTTAGTTTCATTGTTGTGTTTTTTATTTATTAGAATGTCTGGCCTCTCCACTAGTTTGTTATAGATTTCTTTAGTTTTTGCTAAATTTATTTTGAGACCTGCTTTATTGCTAGCTGTATGTTTGTTATGGTATGTTAGTGTTTATGTATTTCGCTATTTTTCTATCTTGTCGCTTGTCGAACTCCAATTAGCAGAATTGCCGTTTTGATACTACTCTGAGACCCTATCCCTAGGAAAAGTTGGACTGTTAATTGTTTATAAACATTCGGTGGCATTAAGGTACCGGGCGACTTTCGTTATGGTCTTCCTGGCAACATCTTCAAAATTTAAAAAGCTACAACCACCGAGGAAACGGTTGCGAATCCCATACAAAGCCGGACAGCGGCACAGGAAATGCAGAACCGTTTCTCCTTCCTTCGGGTCATTGCAACTTCGTTAAAAGGGATGCCCATTCTCGCCGTATGTTCACCAATCGGCCAGTATCCCGTATATACCGCCGTAAGCCTGGCGATATCCTTACGCAACTTAGTTATGAGCTCTCTCGATTTCTTAAGGTCGTATTTGGGCCAAGTTTTCCTGGCTATCCTGCAGGTGCTTAAAGTTTTCCATCTACTGTTCACCATAGTGGAAATAGTGGTAAATGTCTGTTTTTATGGTATTTAGGGGAGTAAAAACTTCCTCTGATGCATCTAGCTCAAGGCACGATCTCGCCTTGCAACTTCATCAGCGCGTTCGTTCCCTTTGATGTTCATGTGGCTTTGAACCCAAAGCAAGGATATATCATACCTATTTGCCATGTAGGATAACTTGTACGTTTTCTTGACTATTTTGGAGGATACTGTAGATGAGTTCAGCGCCAACATGATTATTGCCGTTTTCCGCCCATAAGGTGTCTCCTCGCTCAAACCATTCGCAGGCTGTCCAAATGGCAAGTATCTCTGCCTGGAAAACACTTGATCTATCCGGAAGTCAGTAAAATCTTGCGATGTCAAGACTCTTCGAGAACACCCCCGAACCTACACCTGAATCCATCTTGGATCCCTCAGTAAATAGCGCAATATCAAATCCCTTCAGTAGTTTGTGAGTCTCCCACTTACTACTGGTTGAAATTCTGACTATAAAGTTCTTGCCAAGTTCCAACCTAGGTGTCAGATAATCTTCCAAGAATACTGCTGTGACCGTAGAGTTTCTCCGTCCAGCAACCAGTTTCTCTGAGCCGGATTTTAATATACTAAATAAAAATAAAAATATCTTGATAAAAGGAGTTGCTTTTGTTTATACTGTCTGATACAAAAAATGGAATAGCGGTATGCCAGATTATTTTAAATATTTATTATTTCCTAATTCTTGCATTAACCTCTTCAAACTTCCTCAAATCTCCCTTTCGATAACCTCTAAACCGTTCCTCTCACACTTCATTTTCCTCTCATACAATATAGCATTGCCGCTATTTTTTACATCTAGTCTGGTACAATTGCGAGAGCAGAGTGAACGGATTCCGAGCCCAAGTTTAATTTAAACTTGTAAAGTAATTGCGAAAGTTCTTCCACGGTGAGTTATGTGTGCTTAAGATGTATTAAGGCATTTTGAGTAAAAGATGGCGGTCATGTTTTCCGAAGGAGGGAAAAAGTACGGCTGGGAAAATGTCTGGCTTACATCTGGAGCGACGTTGAACTTTTATAAAAGAAAAATATTAATTTATAGAGTTGCTTAATTTTCTGCCGACTATTGTAAGTTGAAATTATGAAATTAATTGTTTTTGTTTTAACTAATTTATAGGTAATGTTTTTAAATTATTCTTTCCTTAGAATTTCAAATAAAAGAAAGCCAATCTGTTTATTGTTTTTTATTCAACTAGTTTTAGTTTGGAACATTTTAATTCGGAGACTATTGGAGATAGAAAGTCGGTTAAATGAGGAAAGAATTGCAGTTTTGTGGAGTCATAAATATGCGCCTTTCAGATTTTTGAAAAAGTTCATGGCTTACTAGATATTTAAAAAAAAAAATTCGGTTATTTTAGAAATGGTCCCTTATTCTATTATAATCGATTTTAGACAAAAAATTTTCGGATAAAAGTTGTAGATAATCATATCCCTTTTAATGAGTTTCTGTTCTCCGATTTTTTCTAAAGCCTGTCATTTTTGACATATGAGAATTTTAGAATTTAGAATTTAGAATGAGTGGGAGGGGGTTTAATCACTTCGACCTTACAGATCCATTGTGTCCCCCTTTCTTGAATCATAACTTATCATACAATCCCAGGGCTTTGACAAAAGCCAGTATCTGGGACGGTTTTATAGAGGGTAGTTCTCCATCTCAATATCCAGTCGTACCAAAATTCATGGCACGAATGGTTGTCGTCTCGGCACTCAGTGATGAGGTGTACTGGTGTTTCACCATCTTCCCCCACAGAATCTGCATTCGCCGTTTCTTCTTAGTTTCAATCTACTGAGGTGTTCATTGAGGAGACAGTGTCCTGTTAAAACCCCGTGACAATCCGAAGATTGTTCTTACTCAGACCCAGGAAGATCTGTGATTTTTCTTGATCATAAGCCCTCAGAAACTTCTTCGAGTGTCTAGACCATTGCAAGATTTCCATTCCAGGTTGCAGATGGAATCTTCCAAGTTCTTGAGTTCCGCCTTGAGTTGGTTACCACTGGAAAGCAGAACGGTTCTGGTCCAGTTAGTGGAGTGTTCGCTCCTTTCCTAGCTAGATTATTTGCTTTTTCATTGCCTTCTATCCCTTGGTGAGCAGGCACCCAGTGTAGGAGGACTTTGTTTTCTTTGCCTAATTTATTCAGCTTCTCTATGCATTCTTTGACCAATTTCAAATCGATTGATACTGAGTTGATCGCCTTTAACGCTGCTTGACTATCAGATAAGATGGCTATTTCTTGTTTCCGATAGTTCCTATCTAAGATAAGTTGTACGCATCTCTCGATAGCGTAGATTTCTGCCTGTAGGATACTAGGGTAAGTGCCCATTGGTTCGGAGTAATTAGCTCTCGGCTCAAACACTCCGATCCCTGTTCCCGTATTGGTTTTGGAAGCATCAGTATACCAAGTTATGGTATGGTCTTTTAACTGCTGGGCAAGCGTTTCGCTCTTCCAATCCTTCTTATTGCTCAATACTACATTGACATGTTTGTCAAAGTTGTACGTTCTTGGCATATCGTCCACTGGGAGTTGCAGAAGTGGTATTTCCTTTTGAGGGTGTTCCAAGCCCCTGATCTGACAATTCTCCCAGTACTAATTCCGTTAGTGACCATTCTAATCATTGTCGCATTGGCATATCTACCAATGACAATGTGCAGTGGTGTTAGATCTAGAATGACCTCCATTGCTGCTGTTGGACAGGTTCTCATGACTCCTGTGATGCAAACACATGCTAGTCTCTGGACTTTGCATAGGTTTAGCCTTGCCGTCCGTTGCTCTAGTTTTGTGTACCAGGCAACTGCTCCATAAGTAATCATGGGTCTTACTATCATGGTATACATCCAGCGCAAAATGTTAGGGGAGCAGCCCCATCTATTTCCGGCCAGTCTTCTGCATATCATGAGAGCCTTTATGGCTTTGCTGGTAGTGTTCTTAATATGCCTGTTCCACAGGAGTTTACTGTCCAGGGTTATTCCCAGGTATTTAACTTCCTCGGTTGGCAGTATTTCCTTTCCATCTAGTTGGATTCTTTTCAAGTTTTTCAGACTTCGCCTTCTGGTTAATGGCACTATCGCGGTTTTGTCTGAGTTGATACTCAGCCCGACAGTCCTACACCATCTCTCAGTGATACGGAGTCCTCTTTGGATAATATCACACAAGGTGCCTTCATGTTTCCCCCGAGCGATCATGACTATGTCATCTGCATACCCAATGCAGTGTATTCCCGCTAGAGTTAATTCATCTATTAGTTCATCCACCACCAAGCTCCACAGCAAAGGGGAGGTTACTCCACCTTGTGGAGTTCCTTGCGTTGTTTGACATATGAGACAAACATATGTTTTTTTTTTAATTGAAACCATAGTTGACCATAACTTCATATACAGGGTGTCCCAGAAATAAGTGCAGATATTTTAACTGGTAGTATAGTTCAACCCCAGAAACACGCCTATGAGGTTTTTTTTGCGAAAAAAAAATGTTGAAAATTTAAAATTTTTCTTGACATTTTCCGGGAAATTTGAAAAAACTTTATAGTGCCACTTGTTTATTCACCTGAGATTTCTCTACGGTGTATCTAAACCTTGCAGTGTTGTAACCTCCTATGTTATCCATATTCGACATAGTTCGACATTTATAAATTCATAGAAAAATTTCTACTCAAAAATTAAGAATGTTAAATTTTCATCAGTGCCTCATTATTAATAATTATTATAGAAAAAAAAACACATTAATTATATTTAGTACTTACCCTTTCAATGAAAACTTAACAAAAACCACCGAAAATTAACTAAAACATTACGTTTATGACGTTTACGAAAATGATTCATCATATTATTCACAACCAGGTCACAAAAAAGAAATTCCTAAAATGTTTATCGTAATTTAGAATTCAATATTTGTTTTCTTTCATGTTTCTCTGTTTTATTTGAACCACTGATTTACAAAACACCTTGAAAAGCGCACATTACTTTGAATACCGTCTCTTATCGCCACTTTACGAACTACTTTCAATTTAAGACATGTTTCACTCAACAATTTTAAATACCTATTTTATTTTTTCGCTATTTTTCGATGTATTTTGACAGACCGACCGTCGCGCGTTGGCCAAAGAGTGCCACCACGTGTGAACTGGTCCTTTGAGCCGCGCCGTCGTGGCAGGCTTGCGTCAGACGACGATGTTAAGCAACGTTGCCGTAGTTACAACAATTTCAAATTCAAGAGATTCGAAGCAATCAAATTTGTATTAAATTTTAAAAATAAAACAGAGATTTAAAAATAAAACAGAGAAACATGAAAGGAAACAAACAACGGGCTGTTTTCGATATATTGAATTCTGAATTACGATAAACAATTTAGAAATTTCTTTTTTGTGACCTTATCAATAATCAATTCATTTGTGTTTTGTTTGTTTCCTTTCATGTTTTTCTGTTTTATTTTTAAAATTTAATAAGAATTTGATTGCTTCGAGTGTCTTGAATTTGAAATTGGTGAAACTACGGCAACCTCGCATGACGCAAGCTCGACACGCCGGCGCGACAAAGAAGCAGTGAGCAGTTACCAACCAGTGATGCGTGGCTTTCTTGGCCGACGGTTGGTTGAGCTGTTGACGGAATTGTCGAAATACATCGAAAAAATAGCGAAAAAGCAAAATACGTATTTAAAATTGTTGAGTGAAACATGTATTTTCTTAGATTGAAAGTAGTTCGTAAAGTGGCGGTAAAAGACAATAATTCTCAACATTTATTCATTCAGAAAGATATTCAAAGTAATGTGTAATGTGTGCTTTTCAAGGTGTTTGTAAATCAGTGGTTCAAATTGTGATGAAGCCTATACGAAAATAATGTGTTAAGTTAAAAATGGGGACTGTTATTTTAGCAGTTTTTATAATAGCACGTACAAGTAAAGCAGCACAATGAAGTGTATTTAGTTAAGTGTGTATCGAAAAAGAGAACTGTCGCAGTTACATCGATCTGTCATAAGTATCTTTTTAATGTTGGGTAAGTTTTTTAATTTAACTTTTAAACATTTAACTTTTAATTTATTTTATGTAATAATATCACAATCTTAAAAATGTAATGCATCTCTGCAAACTCCTCAGGTGTTGTGATTTTATGACTTACTTGTAAACATAGACTTTCTTGTCCATATGGCAACACAGTGCGTCGAATTAACTGAAATCCGGGCTTGATCCGGGTAATTGGATGTAGTTGGCAATATCTGCCGGCGGTTCTCAAAATGTTGCGATTATTTTTTTAAATTTTCAAAGTTAAATAACTCAGTTATTTTCAATTTATTTTAAAAATGGTAAAGAGAAAATATGTTTATTTTGACCAGATCTACCACCTCTTAAAATATCTGCACTCATTTCTGGGACACCCTGTATAGCGCCATTTTTTAAGCTTTTCAGCGATATAAGCTCTAATATGTTTTTTTTTTGAAAAATTACTAATTCTTATCTTTTGAGCCAATTCTTATCTTTCTTGGCTTATTTCACTTAGTTGGTATGGTATTCTTATTCTGTTATGATTTATAACTTATAAACAGACACAATATATTATTAAACGGCAACTTATAAACTGACACAATAAATTCTTTGCAATTTACATTACACAAACTAAGACTTGAAAAAATATCACTACATACACTTACACGTTATTTTAGAAAATTTACATAAATGCATCTTTTTAAAACTGAATTACTCGATATTCTCACAGAAAGGTCGGTCGACTTAATTAAATTCATCTCGTACCGCCTCTTCTAATGCCTCTCTTAATTCGTAAGCTCTTTTGTAAATCTTGTTGTTAACTATACCGCATAAAAAATCTAAAATGGATAGGTCAGGTGATCGATGAGGCCCATGCAAACGGTCCACCTCTTCCTATCCCTGAGTTTGCTTAATTATTATATAGATGATAATTTTTAACATTTCTCTTATTATGGGGGGGGTGTCATAATGAAAGTCATGTTGGAACCACACTATTGATGCGCGAGTATTTAACTTTTCTAACTAATTCTTTTCTTTTAATTAAATTTAACTTTTCTAACATGTCTTGAAATGCGTTCTCTAAAAAACGTAAGTAACGTTCACCGGTCAACGTATCCTCGAAAATGTATGGCCCAATTGAAAAGTTGAACCAATTGAAAAATTCATATTTACAATTTTTGTTTATTTTAATTTACAAAGTTTGGATGTGACACTTTTACATTTCTGAGGGTAACGACGACTGAACTTGTTTCCATGGCTAACCAAGCGAAGTTGTTTAAAAATGATAAGAATTGGCTATAACTCAGTATTTTTTTCTAAAAAACATATTATAGCTTATATCACTGAAGAGCTTAAAAAATGGCGCTTTTTATGAAGTCATAGCCAACCGTAGCCAACTATGATTTCCATTTAAAAAACATATGTTTGTGTCATATGTCAAAAACGACAGGCTTTAGAAAAAAACAGAGGACACAATCACATTAAGGATGTGATTATCTACAACTCTTATCTGAAAACTTTTTGTCTAAAATAGATTATAATGGAATTAGGGACAATTTTTAAAATAACCGAAATTTGTTTTTTTTTTAAATATCTAGTAAGCCATGAACTTTTTCAAAAATCTGAAAGGCGCATATATATGACCCCACAAAACTGCAATTCTTTCCCTATTTAACCGACTTTCTATCTCCAATAGTCTCCGAATTAAAATGTTCCAAACTAAAACTAGTTCAATAAAAAACAATAAACAGATTGGCTTTCTTTTATTTGAAATTCTAAGGAAAGAATAATTTAAAAACAAAAATAATTAATTTCATAATTTCAACTTACAATAGTCGGCAAAAAATTAAGCAACTCTATAAATTAATATTTTATCTTTTATTAAAGTTGAGGGTCGCTCCAGATGTAATTTCTTAAATATCTAGTAAGCCATGAACTTTTTCAAAAATCTGAAAGGCGCGTATATATGACCCCACAAAACTGCAATTCTTTCCCCATTTTGCCGACTCCCTATCTCTAGTAGTTTTTAAGATACCCATAGGTATCTATGTCTCTATCTTTCATAGAAAACATCGTAGAAAACTCACCCTGTAGCCGACTGCCAATGCCGTAAGACTGATACCAACGACTGCCAGGGATTGCCAAGAAAATGTATATGTAATTCCAACAGTGAGACACCCCTCGATTAGACAACTTTATTTCTGTATTAATTATAATATAATTTTTATTGTTGTCGATCCAATAATATATAATGTGTTCTTTTTTTATAAATTGGATTAGGATAAGGATGACTTCTGAGGCTTCCTAATTGGATTAGGATGACTTCTGTTGATTTCTTTCGATCCTAATCCAATTTATAAAAAAAGAACACATTATTAATTATAATGTTTTGGCAATTATAAAAACATATAACCAAGACTTGCTATTGGAAGATTTTTGCACAGGTATCTCGACTTGAAATGTATCTCGACGTGAAATTCTCAAACATACTATACTTTGAATTTTGAATATTTCTCATGGTAACAATGCTTTTAAAACCAAAAAATTATTGTGTTTTAAATAGTTTTCCTGAAGAAACCGGAAGGTTTAAGCAGAGTTTACACTGTGTCACCTTGGATGTACAACCAAAATGAATCACTCAGATTGAATTCATCCTCATCCAAATTGAACATCCTTGTTTACATATTTTCATCCAGTTCGCAGCAGTTCACTGTTTTATCTTCCGCAAGCTGCCACCTCTCCCAGTGTTTTCTATATCGAAGCTGGCTATACGGGTCGGCGTCGGCTATTTACCGTTCACTTGCCGTTCAATCTGGATGAATCAACGGTTCGTTGAACGCTTCTTTCAACAAAAGTAGGAAGACCCTCAACTTGCTTCATCGTTCAATTTTAGTGTACACTTTGGATGAAATAGTGATGAAAGGCAATTTATACTTATCACTTTGGATGATTCATCCAAGTTGTAAATCGAAAGTGACAAATGTAAATGAGCCTTTAGATATAGGAATATAATGTATCGTTGAAAAGCAGTTTTATTGGTCTTTTGATTTTTTAAATAATATACATAGGGATGAATTTATAATAACACAGATTTGAGTCATTTTATAACAAATTAACATTAATAGGAACATATTTTTATTTCCCGGTGTGATATCCAATAGATTCCTTTGGTCAAATCGAATACTTATAAAGACATATTCGTTAAAAGCCATGTTTTAGTCAATTTTAGTTTTTATACAAGATCATCTTTTCGTCAAATTTAAACATGTTTTATTTTTATCTCGAAGACTAGGAGAGACAGGTAGAATATAGTGTAATAGAAAAATTAGGGTGTGATATAAACGTAGTTTCCAAAATATAATAATGTATTTTTTACACCATCAGCGTTGATCACCCTATATAGACTTTTAACATTTTCCCAGTATACATTTTACTTAATGATTCATTACTTTTAGTCGGTACTTTTTTTATAAGCCAAGATTTAATTGAAGTAAACATATTATTGAAAAATTGAGAAAAAATAATTTTATCCCGCATTTTTTCAGATATTTTTTTTTCTGTTTTGCGTTTATTTTATGAGAAAAATAGATTATTTTATACGGTATTTTTGAATTTAGTTAAAATTAACATATAAAAACTAAATGAATATTTAAAATTGATACTGTAAAAGCAGACAAATTGGGCGAGTGAAAAACAACTGTCGGATATGTTTAAAAGTCAGACATTTATAAAAAGAAGAAAAAAAAGACGACATTGGGTAAACAAGTTTTAAAAAAGCACCCCTTTCCGATACGTCAGTCGCCTTTCTTCGGGCCATAATTTAAAATGGAATCATGCTTGACAGTGACTGATTCGTGTTTTCGAGGTCGAATTTACTTTTTCCCACCGAATAGAACTCCCGTACACGATTTAAGACTTGTATTGTTTGGTACTGACGCGACGTTAAATAATTAGCTTATAACGAGGGCCTAAGTAAATTATAGACTTTCTAGCAATTAGAGGGAATTTTAGAGTCCCTCCTTATTTTTTTAATATTTCTATTTTGCCAACTTTTAGGACGAATAAAGTAATAAATCAGGCAGGTTGTGGCAATACTAGGCTATAGCTACAATTGTATGAAAACCATAACTATTAAGTGTAGTCAGTCCAACGACAAAATCCTTGACAGTGACAGATGTGTCTGTCATTTTAATTTTAAACTAGTTTATATTTTATTCTACAAAGAAATAAGTTGGTACATTTGGTACAGGTTTGGAAAAATAATTTTTTCCTCAAAAAGTATGTATGGTGGCGTTTTTTTACAAGAAACAAAAAATGTAGTAAATACTAGAGGGACCATTTTAGGAAAAGAAAATCGTCCGTCGGTTAGGTTAGAATAAAATGACGAAAAACACTACATTTGTACTTAAATAAATTTAATATTAACTAGAGATGGTCCTTGCCTTGTAAATACCTGTTGTTTTTAAATTAACTAATGTTTCAAAATAGCGAAATTTCTAGAAAACTTACAGTTGAAAACATGATACTAAAATATCTGAAAAAATGATTAGTTCAGTCAAACATCTTTCAAGTGCAAATTTTTAGTTTTTGCCATTGATACCATGTATTGATTATTAAGAATCCAAATATCTCGAGAAGTGTTGCTCCAGCGGTTTTTACCGTAGAACATTACATTTTTTACGTAGAAAAAGGCACAAATATATATTTTGTCACCCAGTAGTGTAATACAGGAACGGACGAAACGTTATTACTCTTCAAAGCAGTTAAAAATGTAGGTGGCGTCTCCTATAAGTAGAAGTCATATTGACGTCGAAACCAAATTTCTCATATTAAAAATACCCAGATACTAATTTTCATTGAAATACCGAATTTAGTTCAGGAATTATTACCTAGGAAAAAATCGAAATAAAAATAAAACTTCTGCACCCTGTATCTCCGAAACGACGCATTTTAGGACATAAGTTTATACCAACTTTTTTACTTATTTTTATGTGCAGAACTTGCTGCCGAAGTTTCCGGAATATACACACACCGGAAAAATCTAGGGATATAATTTTATTAAAGTTAAAAATAAATGTTTTGAATAAACAACCACATATTGGTAGGCCGATTCTTTCTACTTTGATTGAAACGAAGTAGTCACACTAGTTATTTCTAAATTTGGGATATTTTCAGAAGTGTTTGTGCATTTTTTGTCAAATGTATAAAAAGCACTAGAATCAATTGTTCGAATTTAACCTGTACTGGCTATGTTTTTATGATAATTAGCCAGAATTCATTCAAATAACTCTGTTTAGTATTAAACGACATTATGGAGCGTAGACATTTTAATAGAGACGAAATGCTAAGGGCCATGGGTATGCTCGAAGCTGGAATGCGCCAAATCGACGTAGCTAGAGCATTAAATACAACGCAAAGTGTAATATCGCGATTAAGTCCACGCTACCGTGAAAGTGGTTTTTACAATTAAATGCTCGACGCCGACTGACTCTTACAGCACCAGAGCTTAGTTTAATTCTCCAGGAAACACATAATGTAACCGTTAGTCCTGACACTGTTCGCAATAGATTAAGAGAGGTCAACTTAAGAAGCAGACGTCCCTGGAGAGCTCAACCCTTAATGAGAGGAAATCGAGAGGTGCGATATTTGTCGGCTCAAGATCATGTTCAGTGGTCGAATGAACAATGGGCCAATGTTCTCTTCACGAATGAGTCACGCTTTGGAATTCATCCGGATTCGAGAAGGCTTAGAGTATGGAGAGAACCGGGAAATCTTATTCGGTTGTATCATGTTCAGGAAGTGCACCCTTATCAAGGTGGAACAGTTATGGTCTGGGGAGGAGTCCAGTTAGGCCGAAAAACCGATCTCGTTTTTCTTTAAAGGTTTCTAACAGGAATCGCATATCGTGATTTAATTCTTGAGCCTGTCGTGTTACCATATGCCAATGATTTTGGGAGAAACTTCATTCTCATGCATGACACTGCACGGCCTCATACAGTCAGAGTGGTAAGTGAGTTTATCAATGCTCATCAATTAAACATCTTACCCTGGCCGGCACAATTTCCTGACCTCAACCCCATCGAGCACGTACGGGACGCGGTCCAAAGAAGAATTTTGAGAATGGGTATGCCTCGTGAAACTCGTAAGGATCTGGTTCGGGCCGTGTATGCAGCGTGGCAGGGTGTACCTCAAGAAGAGATCGACAACCTGTTCAGGAGCATGGAGAGACGATGTAGGGCTGTAATGAACAGTAGAGGAGGCCATACCCTTTTTTAAGTAAAAATGGTTTTATCTTTTTTTTTAGTATTGAAAATAGTTCTGGCCGCGTTTATATGGGACCCATCTTTGAAAAAACGACATGCTAGAGGCAACATGAGTTCAATAACCTGCCTAATCAACTTGTCAACACGTAATCGATCGCAAAGGCCGTTCGAGGGCCGAAATAAGGTCTTATTAGTGTGTGTGGGCCAACTATTTTATGGATATGGATGTTTAGTCTGGGAAAGCCGATATTATTATAAAAAAGAATATGCGTTAAGGCATGGGTTGTTAGGTACAGTTGGGCTATTTTAATCTAACTCTTTACGTAGAGAATCAAGAGGCAAATTATACGTGAAAGAGCGGAATAACATAAATAATAAATTTAGACTAATGCAATATTTTTTCTTGGCGCGTAGGATAATGCGCACAATCGATGCATTAAAGGGAATAATTAATTAAATCATTAAGTTCCAAAACATATAATAACTCGGGTCTCATCGGATCTGCTGATACATTTTGATAAAATCCTTGTATATTATTATAAACAAGGATAAAATTTAGGCTATTAGGACCTATATTTTTTTTTATATGATTATTATTTTTTTAATTAACAACTTAGGACAAAGAAAAAGCTTGCATGGTTTCCACCGCCAACAGGCGTAAAAACAAATGAATCCAAGGCGGTGCCAAATATTTTTTATCGGGATAAGTTTTTATCGTTTGAATATTGTTGTAAATAATTATCATTTAATTAGTGCTAACTTATCAAAGTTCACAACACGGCGAAATTTCAACAAAATCGGCCAACGGATCTTTGAGATATTAATAAAAAAGGCCTATTAGAAAACACATTGACATCTTTAAAATTATACATTTCCGGACACATGTTTATATGAACTTTTTACCTTAAAAACACTCAAAAAATCATCTCCTGAAGTTTGGCCAGATACTTAATTAACACCCTGTATTTAAAAATGGCTGGCTAGTGATTTAGTAAGCTATGTTTATTTTAATAGGAAAAAAATACATTTCATAAAAAATAAACAAACCCATAATACAAATACTATACACCAATTAATTAATTAATTTTAAATGTATCTAAATAGGCACTTTAATAATTGAAAAATGAAAAATGAACAGGAGCACTTCTTAAAATCACTTCATAGAGTATACAAAATATGCTAAAAATAATAATTCCAATAAAAAACATAAATGGCACATTAAAATCTGCATTATCTGAAATCAAACTATAGCTAAACGGGTAATACAATAATAGAGACAAGACGCCGACATCTATAACGCGATGAGCAGTTTTTAATAATTATTCCGAGTTATTATTACATACTTATTGTTTTACAATTTATTGTAATGATGGTTATGGCATTCCTTCAAATAAATTTTGATTTAAGTATTGTTAATATAGTCATATTAATGATTATAGCCCGTATGATTTTCAAAATAAATAATCAAGAGTGTTTTTATCAGAATTATTAAATGATTAAGTCAGTAGCGTAACTTCAAATGTGAGGCCCCCCCGCAAAATTTTTTTGGTGCCCTTATATTAAAATAAAAAAAACACACTAAAAACATAATATAGCTTTATGTACGTATATCAAGTCATTTAAAATATAAAAACAAAAAAAAACTTATAGACTAGAAAAAATAATAACTAGAACTAGAAAAAATAATAATAAAAGAACATAAAAAATAAAACATTAAAAAATAAATCAACACAATATTTTTGGAAATTGTAGGGGACGCTGTTCACATATATATGTATTTAGTAAACAAAATCACGAGGCCCCATTGCGGGTGCTGCGGGGCCTACGCTACGCTACTGGATTAAGTAGAAATAGTTAATATTTAGAAACTTCGTAAGTGTTATATTTTAGTATAATTATGGATTTAATAATTAAATAATTATCTTAAGTTTAAATTGTGGTAAACTTGAGTTTCAATCATTTATATTTAAAATCTTAGGAAAGGCAATATAGATTTTAGGCAGGAGAACTCAAGGGAAGGACTGTGTAATTAGTAATTAAGACTTTACAAGTTTTTTTACTTGCCATTTTTCTTGTCGTTCACGTTGCACGTTGACTCTTCGTTGTGTCACACACAATCTGAATTTCGGATATGATGCAGAGCTGATAATATTAAATAGGCTTAATGGGGGAACTGATAATATTAAATAGCAAATATATCAATTGCAAGGTATTCAAAGAAATATTTTTGTTAACTTTGCAAACATTTAAAGCATGCAATAATTAAAAAAAACTGTGAAAAATTGACGTGAGATTACTTTATAATTCTTGGAAGTCTTGGATCATAAAGATTTGAATTATTGTGGGTCTGTTTTGTTTAAGAAATAATAATTATAAAATAATAATTTCAAAAACTCAACTATCAAAATATAATGGTAGCAAATTTTCATGCATAGATATCATGCATAGGTATAATGTTCTATATTAATTGGACATACTGAAGGTAAACTAGGTATAGTTCCTGCAATCGATAATATATTTTATTGCTTTTTCATATCACACAACATTTTCATCATAACAAAAAACCGTCAATACCGCTACTCATATTATGGGCACCTATGTATATTTGTGGTTGTGACGGTTTTTTATTAGGTATGATGAAAAGAAGTTGCAAACTAAATTATCGTGGAACTATATTTTAATTTATTTTTATCTACAGTAACTATTACTTATTTTTTGTACGGCGAATTTAACCGTAAGTTCGAATATTGGTTAAACCTAGAAATACCTAGGTAATAGCCCAAAATATGCAAAAGGGGGAGTGAGTTTAGGTTAGATTAGAATTAGGTTTTAGTTGGTTTTGCATTAATAAAAAAATATAGGCCTAATCTATACTTAACCTAAACTGACATTTTTTGCATATTTCGGGCTCCTACGTGGGTAACCCTACGTTTAACCAATATTCGGGCTTTTACGGTAACATAATACTCATTCTGATTGGTTTAATCTGGCTCCATAATGAAACTGTGGGTTCCAGGTGCTATTGCAAATTAATGCCATTAATTCTATGTATATACATACCTCACATTTCTATAGTGTAGTGACCGTGATCGTGACCATTCATGAATCCGCACACGTCCATCTCCATCATTAATATTTTTTTTTAATAAATTGTTCACTTTTATAAAAAGCCATCACGATAAAAATCAAATATCAAAATTATTTAACGTTGTGAACGGTTCACTTGTTCACTATACGTATCTCGAATATACCCTACTGGCAAACAAAACCTTAGGTCGGCGTTTACATGTATAGGAGTGAATCGCTAATCTACTAAGTCGGAGAGAGCCAAATACGAAATATTTGTAATATAATCACTTTAATCTGACGCTAGATCCATGCGCTTGGGAAAATACTTGCCTTCTGTCTTTATTCAGTACATCTTATTTTACGTTTCGTACACACGAAAATCGGCACCCAAGACCAGTAATGCCAACCCCAGTATTTGCGAATGGCAATTAGCGATACGTTAGATTGCCAGAATGCTGACGTCACGAATGTCAAATTGCTTTCCAAACAAGGTTTAGTTCTTTCATATTTCTATTGAGCTCTTCCAAATGACGTCACAGGTTAATATAAAATGTAAAAAACAGATGATTGCCGACCACCGCCGACTTTTGTGTCTGGTATTTTCAATACGCCTATGATGGTTGCGCATGTTGCAAAATCTGTGAATTTTAATTCACAGTTTAGAATAAAAAAAAATGTATGTATTTTTTTTGAGTTCAATAAAAATCAAGGTAAATTTGAAAAATTCGGTAAATTTCGCATTTTTATTTCCAATATGTCCTGTAAACTATTTGTTTATTTTAATTTTATTATATCAGAAATGCAAATAATAAAATTACTGACGATGGCTGGATAATATTGTAATATCCCTAGACTGTTCCGGTGTGTGTAGTTCGGACCACCCTGGATATTATTATTCATATAGGTTGAGTATTAAATAAATGCACTGTGCACATATATTTACGGGTGGTATATTTCTACCCTTGTGGAACGTCTATGATGTTGTTTCTAGTAATAAAAAAATGTATTTTGCTAAAGTGTGACCTCAAACTGTTGCTTGGATATTCTATATATTTTAATTGTACTTTTTATACATTTTGAATGATCGTAAACATTTAAGTATAAAGTATAATTGGAACCACTAATTTCTTTTACTAATTTCGGAGATTCTTAATAAAGCTTTGTATCGCAAATATTTTTTTTTTCTTAAACCGGATACGTTTAGGTGTTAAAACGTTATAACGTCGATGAACGAACCCTACACTCTCTATTCCCTTTGCGACTGTAAATAGAGTGCAACTTCATTTTGACGGCTGCACTTCCGGAAGCGTAAAATCCTCCAGTAGTATGAGCGGTACGTTCGTATTGAATTACCATCGAGGCGAAAGAAAAAAAAGTACATGTGTTAGGGTGTTTCCGATTTTAAGTTCGATGAACCTAATTTCTGATTTTGTTCGTGATTGGGAATAAAGTTTCAGACTCTTAAAAAAGTCCTTTTTCAAATAAAAGTATTCTGTTCTAAAAACTTCGTTTAGAAATTACAAATTAGTGAAATAAATTAGTGGTAATTATTAGCGTAAATGTTTGTTCCTTTAATTTAAATGTAAGCATTCAGTCTGTGAAAAATAGAGATAGTACTTTTCGATATGTAAAAAAAATGAAAAACCGGATGTTTTTCAAAAGTTGGTCACCTCTATAAGTTTTTTTATTTTTTCAGATAAAAAATTGAGACTTGGTAAGTTAGTATATGACAATGGTTTCGTTCACTTCTTGTTTCAACGGAAATAACTACACCTTTTGAATTTTTAAATTGAACCCTTGAATTTTACTATGTTTGTATAGAAAATGACATTCTGAATCGAATGGCATATCGTATGTCAACTTTCGACATGTTAGCTTATAAAATATGTTATAGTCTATAAAATGAATAACTTTGAATTTTGACCGTTATTTTTTACCAACATGGCAAATATAAAATCCCTCTCTCAAAAAAGTTACTGATATTCTTTAAAGTGAGTGCCTGAACGAATCAGATAGGTAACTCTTTTTACTTTCGTGAAATAGAAGAGGAAAATAATAAAACAAGTGACATTTCTTCCTCTTCTTGCAAAAATCAACACAAAATGTCATAATTGCCAAAAGTAAAATGTCATCAGCTTTTGACATTTCTAAATATCAGACCAATGCCGTCTCTAATAGAACAGCCTCCGGTCGAGATTGATGACGTCACGCTCGTTAGATACTACGGATTAATAAATATGTTGTAGAATACATGGAAAACATGTATTCATGATACATTGTTATTGATACATGTTCATTCGTAAACATTGTATTTTAAAAATGATATAGTTTACATGAAATATACATAATATACAGTTAATAAATACAATACATATACCTATTTATAGTAATAAATACTTTGGCAAATAAACTATGAACCACACAAATGCAGCAAATGTTTTACAATATGCAAATAATCAATAGGTACATCAGATAATGGATAAAATGTAAAATATATTTTAAATTTTGGGTTTGAAAATCGATCTAATTTAACAAAAAACATTCAATATCTACTAATAGTGATGTATTATTATTTGCATTCACAAAATTTATATGTATATTTTGCAAGTATCGATGTTCGAAAAATTATATTTGCAAATAATACAATATCATAGAAAAAAGGCGTCAGCGATGGCTATGAAATAAAGATCGCTGTCATTTTATATGTAAAATTATTCTAAAATTTTTGATTTTCTTGGAATTTAGGTTCGGGAAAAACGCTGATTAAGTTTTCATTTGGTTTTTCATTATTTTTATTTGGTTAAAAAAAACGTTTCGGGTAACATTACAGCCTTCTTCAGTGTTGTGTCATATGAAAAAATAGTGTCGAATATAATCCAAAAAATTACATATAACATATTCACACCACACACCACATAATATTTACTACAATTAATAAACTAATATAAACTTGTCAAAAGATGACCACATATTTTTTTAAATTATTATTCTTTACACCAAAACTATCTACATTGACTATGGAGTGCGATTTCAGCCATAGTCAAGTGAGGATGTACTATTAGAGACGGCATTGCGTCAGCAGGGCCGCAAGTTGCTAACTTAATAAAATTAACACTAGAAAAGCCCGCGGGAACTGTCAAATTAAAAGTTATTCGCTCCACAGACTATATTTTAAATTTCAATTTAGAATATCACGACAATAAATGTAACAAATTGACTAGAAATTTCAAGTGTACGAGGATTCGCAAAAAAATGCTTTTTCCGAATATTGGGCCACCATAGTTCTATTTTAATTTTAATCGAAATTAAATTATGATTGAAAATACGATTTGGACGTCGTTTAACCGGCCAGGAAATGATACGAAAGAAAGACATTATATAGACGATAAAATCTATTTTTCAAGGCCCATTGATCAAAAATAAGTGGTAATACAGGCATGCCACTCTAAATTTTAATTTAAAACTTTATTTTTATTTGATTGAAAATGTCATCAAAGAATTCCGAGGCACTTTCTAGGCTTTTTGGTATGTTGTTTTTTTTTCACGAAAGACAGGGAACCAGCCTTAATGATTTTTTAACCCCCTAATGTTTGTCGATCTCCAGAAAGCTTACGATGGCGTCCCTATCATCAAACTGTAGGAATCTGTTAAACTAACCAGCTTAAATTACAGACTTATAGCAGTTTAAAAGTTCATATAAATATATGAGGGTGTAGAAGTTTCATTTTTATTTCGATTTTTTCCAAATAATTTTTGTAGTATCACTATTTGGATGACAAATGGTGTCTGGGATTTTTTTGACATGAGAAATTTGATTTTAATGTCAATATGACTACTACTTGTAGAGGGCGCCACCTATATATTTTTAACTGGTTTGAAGAGTAATGACTTTTCGTCCGTGCCTATATAAAACTACCAAGCTAAAATATATACATTTACGACGTTTTTTTACGTAAAAAAGATCTCTTGGTAAAAATCGCTACGAGTAATTGTTCTCGAGATATTTGGAATCGAAATTATCAACACCTGTCATCATTGACATAAATTAAACATGTTGACTAAATAGTTATTAGACTGAAATCGTAAATTTGAATTGATTTTGTGCCAAAAGTTCAATAGAAATTATTTTATTATCATTTTTCGAAGAAAAATTTCTGATTAATTGAAATTTATAAAAAGTTCCCAAATGTATCATTTCAGCCAAATAACTATCTACTCAACATGTTTATTTTTTGTCAATAATGACATATTTCTATTCTAAATATCTTTTTTTAGCAATTTTTACTAAGAAACATTTTTTACCGAGTTTTTTACGTAAAAAATGACGGAAATATATATTTTTTCACCTTATACAGGTACGGACGAAAATATATATTACTCTTCAAAACAATTAAAACACAGATAGGTGGCGCCCCCTACAAATAGGAGTCATATTGACACCAAATTAAATTTCTCATCTCTGAAAATTCCCAAGCCCCAATTTTCATCCAAATATTCACGTTACTTCAGAAATTATTTGGAAAAAATGGAAATAAATATGAAACTTCTACACTCAGTAACTTTTTAGGACATACATTTATACAAACTTTTTTACTTGTTTTTATTTGCAGAATATGCTGCCGAGGTTTCCGGAATACATTTCGGACCACCCTGTTTATATGAAAATGCAAATTCTATTCGAAATGTCATTTTCTATCAAATACATTTAGAAAAGTTTCAGCGTACCATTTAAAAATCTAAAAGTTGTAGTAATTTCCGGTAAAATAGGAAGTGATCGAAACTAATAAATTGAATACATAATGTCAGCAACAAAAGACATAAAAAAGTTATAGAGGTGAGCCACTTTTGAAAAACACCCGGTATTATAGAATATTAATTTTTAAAGCCCTATTAATACCAAGCACGATACAATCTTTTCTATAGACCGGTCACACTCTGTAAAAGAACTAATAGTTTCCCCGGTCTTTGAATGGCTCTCCGACACAAGAACTTTATCGGTACGGCAAATCTGCGTTCGGTGGCGCACAAGTACCAATTTTAAAAATGCAACGCCGCGTCTTTCGGCGTGAAAATGAGAATTTTATCTTTCTGTCTCGGAGTTTGTAATGG
>NW_022145856.1:0-8693 GCF_002938485.1 Sitophilus oryzae
CAATATGGCGGCACTTCCGAAAATACCGGAACTTGACAGCAACTTTCTTATTTTAAATGGATACCCCCATTTTTTATTAAATATTTGAAAAATTATCATAAATCATTTTTTCCAAATGGAAACCTACTTTTTTTATTTCACTAGTGAAAACGTTTTTTAATTCGTTACTTTTTGATTATACATATTCCTATACCTAAAATAAATCGTTTTTAAGTTATTTAAGATTTAGTTTTAAAACGTATATTTTTCTGGTTTTTAAACCTATTACTTTAAACGTCAAGTAATGTAAACAATATATCTGGCCATGTCATATTGGGACATGTATGTCATCGATTGTCATTTCCAAGCCAACTTTGCGCCGTTTTTTTTCATAAATGTTATATAATATTAATATCAACTAGTAGATATCACTAAAATACCAGATATATTTTGTATAAATACACTTTATAAAGTTTTAGCAGCAGTATTTATAATATAATACGATATTCAAATAATTAGTTTTCTGACAGAAGGAAATAAATTGTCTAATTGTTTGACACTTAATGTCAAAGAAAACTAGATAAAATCAAGAAAAATGTACGCTTTAAAACAGCTACAGCCAATATTAGATATATGGCATTCAAACAATTTAATTTTTGAAATAGATGTCTTCACTAAATTTGATGTTTAGGTTCTACAACTTTTTTTGACAGGCAGTTCTTTTCCTCGAAAAATTTTGAATAATTTTTTTCTCAAAAACGGTCAATGTTAGATATAGAGTGTTTATTAATATCAAAATTCATAAAATTTGACAGAGAACTTAAATATGTAATAAAATAATGGAAGTACCTATTTAAAATAAGAAAACTGCTGACAATTTCCGATATTCCCGGAAGTGCCGCCATATTAAAATATTTTTAAATGATAGATCTCATTGTAAAATAATGATGTGCAAAAAATATCCGATCTAGATATTGTAATTCTCTATAAACTTCTACTGCACGCTCAGTTTGTGACACCCAAAGAACCTTTTATATGTATTTCTCATACAAGTACTCGTTCTACTTGTAAAATATCTTAGCTATTACTGGAAGTCTTATTGATCTTACTAAATATACCACGAAGTATCTCGTCATTGCAGATATAAACCAGATATTGAAGAGGTACAATTTAAGAGCTACAGGAGATTTTCCCCCATAAATATACCAAAAACGATTCAAACCTCAAAGGCACCTAATTTGTTGTTTAAAAATCATATCCATGGGGAATATTCTTCTTTAATGGCATTTCAACTTCACTGATATCTTGTGCATCAACAAGATGGAGGTTTCCCGGGTTCATTCTTGAATATGCTTCGTCATAAGCAGCCAACTGACTATCTAGATATTCTACCAAAACATTAATACCGTTAATTTATAAGTATAAATGGTGTTTTCAGGTTAACTCCGTATTGGATACCTACCTGATAAGTTCATAAGTCCCTCGTCAGCATCTGTACCGATCATGATAGGTATTTTATTGAAATTTCCATTTTCCAAAATGACATAAGGATATTCCGTTACAAAAGATTCGTTGTTCTCAACTTCGACTACAGGAGCAAAATAAAATCCTTGTTCTAATTGTTTCCTCTCCGCCCAATTGGGCTGGCTAGAATCCTGTAATAAATTATTCATTAGAGTCCTCACAGACGTTCAGTTGTTTAGCACAGGCTGACTGTGCAGGCCAGGTTGCGCATTTGAACCTGTACGGGCTGTTCCATTTTCGTCTGTTTGTACCTAATTTAAAACGGCCGCCTATGTTAAAAAGTTAAACAATGAACTTTTTACCTTGATTATGAAATAAGTACATATAGATTATATTTTGTTTTTAGAAAGTTCATAACAAGGCAGATAAAATATTTATTTATTTATTTAGCGTATGGCTCTAGTACTAGAGGTGTGTAGTTCGTGAACGAACTAATTCCAATGAACTATTCCGACCTCGGAATGAAAGGAACTAGTTCCTGGTTTCTCAAAGAACTAGTTCCTCAGAACCTGTTCCTGTGACCGATATAGAATATGTGACGGCGACGCGATGGATCGGCTAGCGCGCGTAGCCCGATGGTAGGCAGTGAAATGGCTTGACCCGAGATATAGTCCTAAAATATAAATGCCTCAATACCCAATTTGCAAAGGTTAATGCAGCATCGTCTATGGGAGTGCCAGCGTACGTTAATGGATTCGACCTAGAGGAACTAAACTAAATAAAAAATACCAGTTTGCAATGAACGGATCGGGCCAGCGCGATCGATGCTAGGCAGGCGTAGGAGTGCCAGACGTATGTTATCGGATCTCGACAGAGGAACTATTAAAAGACTAGTTCACGGGAATCTATTCAGTAGGCAGATCCGAGATATATAATACAAGGCGACGATGGATTCGGCCTTGCCACTATCTATTGCCACAGCCGGCGCGGGCGTAATTACCACAGAAAATTGTCGTGGATACTGTTTTTGATTTTAGTTTACTTTTTAAATATTTTATGGGAATGTTTCACTTAGGTCCCTAAAATTAAGAAATATCTTATAAAACGAAGTAGATATTCTGAATTTTTGTGACAAAAAAAGTTTGAAGTGAGGAAAAATGCAATTTTTCGTAAATTTTGTAATATTTGCTCCAATTGATTTGTGATATAGCTTTTTAAATTCTGATTTAAGTTTTTTTATTTTTTTTATCTGCAATAAAACTTACCTATATGTTTTAACATACACAATTACACGTCTTCATATCTCCGTACATTATAAAATTATACAGATCATACTGTGAATAGTTCTGACTGACAACGAAACCGCATTAGCAAGCAAGGGGGGATGTCAATGTTAGTCGGGAACTATTGTGAACTAAAGACCTAATTCAAGGAACTATTTCTCTGGAGGAACTAGAACTAAGGAACTAGTTCCTCCCAAGGAACTAGAATTCCCACTTCTATCTAGTACACATAATATATAGCCTTCGTATATAGCCTTCCTATATACTCACGAGCCGCCACTGCATCCTGTACTAAAGCCTGTCACACACACGCAGTTTTATAATACAGTTTTCTCTACAGTGAACTGAGTGACGCACCCACTACTAGTTTCAGCACATTTTTTACAGTGAAAATGGCTTGACCCGAGATAGTCCCCTAAAAAATATATAAATGCCTTCAATACCCAATTTGCAAAGGTTAATGCAGCATCGTCTATGGTCTGCGTCTACACTTTGCAATACTTCCAATAATTTGTTTGAATCTCTGGATGTATTACACTGACTGCGAGCCCATCAAACTGGCCGTCTTGCAATGATATCGTGGTCTGGTTCCTTTGATAAGCCCATGGACATAAGGGAGTACCAGATTGTAGAATAGCAGCCTAGTCAAACCTAACAAAGTAAAATTTATATTAATAAAGTTTGAAAATTGGGGACCAACGGCCGGTCTGCAAAGCAACTGTAAACTAAGTATATAACCAATTCTTTATCTATGATACAGATATGAAGATCGCTGTCGTTTTACATGTAAAATTATATGGGGAATGTCATCGATCGTCATTTCCAACTAGACGCCGTTTTTTACGGTATTTCTTGTACATACCAGTGCTGGATGAACTTAACAGATGCCAACCTACAGAAGCGCTACCAGCAGATTGTCCAAAAATCAGAACTTTCTTAGGATCACCACCAAACGAAGCGATGTTTCTCTGCACCCATTTCATTGCTTGAACCTGATCTTTCAACCCATTATTACCTGGGATAACTTCGTCTCCAGTAGAAAAGAAACCTTAAATCATTTATGTTTGTTTTTGTGATTTGTTCTTTGTTCTAAATACAGGATACTGAATATCAAATACGCACCAAAAACTCCAAGTCTATAGTTAATAGAGACCAGAATAACGTTGTTATCCATCCAGAAGTTGGGGCGATAAAATCCTTGAGGTCCTCCATTAAGTCCAGAACCAGAAATAAATCCACCGCCATGTATAAACAGCATGACGGGTATATCAGTCGCATTTGACTAAAGGATAAAGTTTGTTGTTAAAATTCTAAATCAATTTAAGAATTTAGCTGTTATATTGGATAATAAATAAATAAATAACGCTTTATTGTGCAAAAAGCCAAAATAGCTTCATCGACAAAGCCTTTACAAAACAAACAAAAGCACAAATAATATACAATACAAATCATACAATTCAAAAAAAATTAAGTCATTAAAATCACAAAAAAAGGCGTATCAATAAAATTTTACACTAGGAAAATTGTAAATGGATATAATTTTAAGAGTTATAAAATATTAAATACTTGACTTTGACCAATGTGTGAGATGATCAAGATTTTAAAATTCAAAATTGTTTATGATTAAACATCAACAAAAAAGTCGTTTACCGCATATAGGGGCTCTCTCCAGTAAGTATGATTTCAGAGCTTTACGAAATGCGGGAAAGAATGAAAGCGACTTGATATTCATAGGCAGATGATTGTACATTTTTTTGGCGTTATACAGTATTGACCCTTTAACTAATTCTGAGCTCGGGATTGACAGAAAAAGATCGTGCTCCGCATTCCTAAGTTGTGAGTGTGGTTGTGAGATGGCCTTTCGGGAATAGCAGATACGTGCTTGCGGGTTAAGCAAACGGATTCAAAAATGAATAAAGAAGGAAGAGTCAGTATTTTGGAATTTTTAAAGAAATTCTGGCAGTGAGATCTACTGTTCAGTCCCAATAAATATCGAACTGTTCTCTTTTAAAGTTTGAAAATACGATCAAATTTTGTTGCGCAGCAAGTACCCCAGAATGGAAGGACATAACGAAGATATGACTCAAAAAGGACATAATATAGGCTATTCTAGAGGTTGATAAGTTAAGTTCCTTAGAAACTGATCTTAGCGCAAAACAGGCAGCGCTTGCATGGTTTCTTTGATAAAGCTTCGATGAGCAAGTCCCGTTTTAACGAGTTGTCTACAAGTCCTCTAAGAATTTCGCAGAGTCCACGAAGTCAGTAGTGGTGTTATTAAGTACAAAAGGTTGTACAGTACTTTTATATGACAAAACTTTAGTTTTTGATAGGTTGAGGCAAAGGAGATTAGAATCGCACCAAGATTTAATGGTGCGTAAGTCACCATTAAATCTACTATACTCTACTAAATACTATATCCAGAGTATTATATAGTGCCGGTACATAAATACTATAACAAAAAATTACTAATTTTAGTGAGAATGCAGTCAATAATTTGTCAAGCTTTCGAGAAATGTATTCCCATCATCAGGACAGTTTGAATGCTTTAATTAACAAAACATCCTTTACACAATAAGACCCTACAAAATAACATCATTGGACATTGGAATCGAGAATGGAGAAGGACAAAGAATTTCCGTTATAAAAATAGTCAAAATACATATACATCTAAAAACACTTTTGTTAAACAAGCTATAGCTCGATCAAACAGTAACCGTTAATGTAAAATGTGACTCTTAAATACCTACTATAAAAAAATGTTAAAAGGGAATTTTACTTACTTGTGGTACATATACATTGAGAAGTAAACAATCCTCGGTTTCTTCAGGTAAATCTTGATAAAGCTGATAGCATACTCGTTTTTGTTCGGTGGTAGCATTGTATACTTCGGTCCATGGCTCTACAGCTTGGGGAGCCTAAAAACGCATCCACAACTTTAATTATTATTAATTGTTTACATTTACGTAAGTAGTTTGACTTCCGATCGGTTAATAAATATGAGCAAGTCTGGTCTTGCTCTTAGAGTCTTAGCGTTGATTGAAGAAAGATGTGCAACCTTATGGGCGATTTCGTGGTACAAAATATGTCCGAGATGTAACTGGCGTTACCGTCAGGATGTCCGAGATTTAGTTTAGCTCTGCGCCGTTGCGCGGTGATTTGGTTTGTTTTTCGCATTTTCGTTTGCAGCGCAGCGGATAAAAAATACTGTACCGTAGTTCTGCTTTCAGTCAACAGAGTTGGTGGTTGCCGGAGACAGTGTTGCCAGAACTACGGATTAACCTGTAGTTTTACGGATTTTGGGTACAATACGTTAATAATACGAATTTACTATCATTAAATAATTATTTAATAAAATATTACATGCGAATATTACATTACATTAAACAAAGAACGGCGTCAGAATTGGCTTGGAAATGAAGACCGCAGCTGTTATTTCATTTGTAAAATATTATGGTAAATGTCAATAAATCGTCATTTCCAAGCTAACTAAACGACTTTTTTCGATCATACGAAATATTCAGTACCTATAAAAGAATTTTTATTTTTGTTGTTTATTCTATGTTGAACACGAATAAATTTTCAATACATAAAACGCGGATTTTTCATCCAAAGATATTTTCGTCAAACGTATTACAGATCAAAATTGGGTATCTTCCCAATTCTTTCAATCAACGGTCTTAGTCTTGCACAACAAGCAAGACAAAGATCTGCAAGACCAAGACCAAGACCGAGCATGCAACCCTGGCGGTTTTGCGGTCTAGCATAAAATAAATAAATAATTTCGTTTTTTTAGTAAAGATTATCCAAACGAGTCAGGAAAAATTTCGACAGACGACATTCAAAAAATGACAGAAAATACAATTTGTCTGTGAATTAAAATGACAGATACAACTGTCAATGTCATGTATTCTTTCGTTGAACAGACTATATTATGTTAATTACCTGAAATCTTAACGTTCCAACTGGAGGTTTGGCATATGGAATGGAATAAAACGAAGAATACGGTGTACCAGCTATGGAATATTCAGTAGTACCCAAGATTGGTCCATCTGGCGTATTTACTTGTTGGCACTAAATTAAAACAAGATTAAGCCCATATTATATACTGCCCTTTGTGCTAAAGTGCCTTTGAAGCACTTTAGTATTGCTATTAGGTCATCTTGTATTAACTAAACTTAATAATTGTAAAAACTAAAGGTCTTAGAAAAAGTCTGTCGGTCCCTTTGTCCGCCCCTGACACAATTGTCACTGTCAGGGATTCTCCCGTTGGACAGACTATATTTTTTTTTTTTTTTTATGAAACTTTGTACTTACAATATGACCATTAAGAAAAACAACAGCGAGTGCCACTATTCTAAACAGCATCTTAATTCACTTTTTGGACTCACGATCTGAAAAATACTAATTTGTTTTTCAAAATTGTCACAAATTTTATTGATGATAAAACTGTATTTTAAGTGTTTACCTACATGTTTTGATACAATTTCAAGAGGCACTCTAACTGTAGTATCAACAATTATACGGTATGTTCCAATATTCTTCGGACATAGAATCAATTCTACGTATTTTTAATCAAAATAAATTAATTGAATACATTATTATCTGACCTACAAAAATATTCCTTGTGACACCAAGTTGTTAAAATCTAGTAGCCAATAATAATCTATTGTTGAAAATGTGTAAAAAAATAATATACATGGTAGGAATCCATTTAAAAACAAAATTTTATATTTTAGAAAGTTTGGCTTGGAGTTTTGAACACCCTGTATAATTTAAGATATTTATAGCAAAGTAAGTACAGACTAACTTTAGTAAATACCTGGCATAGTTTTGATTAAAAAAACAATTTTTGTATTTTTGTTATTTTTTTTTAGAAAAGTCTAAAAAATGTTTTTTTTTTATTTATTAATATCTCTGAAACTATCAAAACCTTATTCAAACATCAAAACAAATTTAATGATATCTTAGAAGTATGTACAGTACGTCTGTCCGTTCTGTAGCTACGGGATCCGTAAGTGGGGAAACGATATTCTCTCGATGTTTTTCGTAAAAAAACAGACGACGCGTCTCATCAATAAAAATTCAACAAATTTGGCAGTAGCCAATAAAATGAGTGGGCGGAGCGATTTGCGGTGACGCACTCGTCAAATCGACGTATAAAATATATTGCTGTTTATTTAAATGTTTTTTGTCCGCATTCCTTTCATAGACACAGATCCAGCAGATGTACTGTAAAGTGATCAGAAAGGAATCCAAAAATGCAATAATAAACTGAATGAGATTTTTTTGGGACGCCCTGCAAAAATTAGACAACCAGTCGACTAGTTTTTGAGCCGCCTAAAGTCCGCGCCAGATTTGGCGCCAGATCAGCCGCGTCCTCTCGTGCACATGCGGGCAATCATTCAGTCTATATCGATATTCCTACTTAAATAAATACATCTCTAATGGGTCATAGAAAAGACTACCACAAAAGAATGTGTTGTGAATAGATCATATATAATTTATATTATCCAAGCGTTATACCCACAGATCAGCATTGTGTCATTTTAAATAAACACATGTATTAAGTTATGGGAATCTGTGGTTTCAATAAAGCGGAAAACGGAACCCAAAAAGTCGTGAAAGTGCTAATAGTGGTATAAAAATGTGCGATTCGAGGTCCTTTTGATTTTATTCTATGTTTAATTTGGTTTTAATTACAATATCTGTTAAAAATGGTAAGTTGCTCTAAATTTAGTAGCTTCTTTCATCTCGAAATCTATATTTTATTACTAACTTTTCAGGCAGCTACCGAAGCAGAGGTAAAAAGTATTATAAAGAGTATTCTTACTTCCTCGCCGCTTGTATCCACAATTACGACCGTACAGAGGGATTACCGAGAATTAGTAGGAAGTAAAATTCCATTTCATGAGCTTCGGTATAACTCTGTCGAACAGTTTTTAAAAAGCATTCCAGACATTTGTGTAA